>NC_085136.1:98281778-98373419 GCF_035046485.1 Aedes albopictus
TGGATGATGGTTTTGCTATGTCCCGAGATATCACACATTCCTTCTTTTGGATAATTGGTGTTTAAATAGCCAAAAAAGGGGCCTTAGGAGTCTCACAAGGGATTAGTAGGGGCAGATGAGGGTGGTGAGAGCAATTGAAAGAAGATTGGGCGTTGTCCGTAAACTTCGTCGACTCAATTTTGATGTTCTTAGAAACCCACTCCCCCTGGAAGACATTTGTCCATACAACCCTTTAGCAATTTGTGTGGATCATAGACTTTAGTATGACCTCATCCTTCCCCTAGTATTTTATGCACAGACCTTTGAGAAATGTTAAGCACTCAAGAATTAAAGAGAAAGGGACTTAGGATCTCAGAGGGGATCAAAATGAATTCAAAGAAGCTCTCTTATTGGTGTTCCATAGGGGTCAAAGAAGGTTTCAAACGGGTTTAAGGGAGTTTTATATGATAATAGAGGATTTCAAGAGGATGTCATGAACTTAAAAAGTGTATCAGGCAATTTTTTGGAAATTTC
This sequence comes from Aedes albopictus, assembly GCF_035046485.1. NCBI lineage: Eukaryota > Metazoa > Arthropoda > Insecta > Diptera > Culicidae > Aedes > Aedes albopictus. The sequence continues at coordinate 98,282,292 of NC_085136.1, forward strand.
TAAAGGACTTTATCAAGGTTTCAGCATGGTTTTTGTGATGGGAAGAGATCTAGGAGATTCCAGAAGGCTTCTGGGGTACGTATACTTCCGGCTTTGGCCAGAGTGTAGCGAGCACGTGGTTAACCTTTTGCCGCCACACACTGCGCCAAAGATCATTTTTAGCACTCGTTTTTCGGAAACTCCAATTGCATGCAAGTGTTCTTTGAGCATGGTTTATGTTTCAATTTTATAGAGGACCACCTTATTAGCGTTCTGTACATCTCATTTTCATCTGTCTCAGCTTTTTCCGGAGCTCACAGTACAAACGTTTCTCGCTGATGATGCGAGTTCGTATTCCACGGCTCACGCTATTTACAGTAGTAGTTATATGGGCCCGAGTTTATGTAGTTCCATTCTCGAGATACAGAAGTTCAAAATTTCTAAGAAGAATTGAAGCCTACTAACGGGCAAACCTAGAATCAACCATACTACACTAATTAAGCAATGCAAAACTATGTTTTATTATACTTTAGTTGTTACTGGAAAGTATCATTTTGTGAATAATCATCTTATCGTAGGCCATACGGAGGATCGAGGATTCAAGGTGCGGGAGATTGATTGATTGATTTATCTTTATTTGAGAGACTTTCAGCCCTTGGCTGGTTCGTCTCTCGAGGTGCGGGAGATCACAAATATCGTGAATTCGAACTTTCAAAAATGGTATGTGTTCGATCAGAACCTATCCATCGATGATGGTGCGGTATTACCGCCGTCACCCTATAAAGCAGTTTATCAGAGGAAACCTTATAAGATTAGGCTACAATCTATGGGCCTTATGCGACAGTGATGGCTACTTCTATCTTTTTAATATGTACTGTAGCAAAACGTGGTATATTTTGATAACTTTTTCAGTTCATATGATTTGTTCGTGAAACTGAGCAAAATAGGTTTTTGTGCCACAGGTACTATGCGACAAAGTCGAACAACACAATGCCCACTTCAGTCCGACAAAGCACTTAGAAAAAGTTGTCGAGGCTATTATTATCTCCATTTCACTAGCGCCATCAAGCGGATAAATCTAGATCCAACTAGTTTACTATCGGATAATTTTTGATGTCCTGATCAACTTCGTCGAAGACAAAATTCTTCTATATAGTCTGATTCTCGAGATACAGAAATTTGCCATTTTTAAAAGTCACCTAGCGGATAAACCTAGAACCAACTAGTTCAGCAACGGATAGCTCTTGATGTCCTGATCAACTTCACCGAAGACGAAATTCTTCTAAAGGGTGATACGGTCAAATTTTGGTCATACATTTTTTTTATAACTTTAGACTGCGTACACCAAAATAGCTGATTTTTGGACCAGTAATGGTACATTGTATGTTGCTTATATCATAAAATTTTCATCAAAATCGGTTTAGTATTTGCGGAGATATTGTTGAATACTGAGATCTGCAATTTTAAAGTTTTGTACAAATAGGATTCAAAAATAAGAACACATTTTTACTGTTTTGTTTATATAACCTGAAAAAGTTGACCGATTTCAAAGAAAATTTTTCTGTTTTTAAAAGTGTGCATGTCAAAATGTTGTGTAAAAATTTCGTTCAATTTTATCTAGCCGTTACAATGTTATATTTCCTTGAGTGACACCCGGTCAGCTTTTTTCATATTCAAACTGCTACAACTTTGAAAGTATTCATACAAAGTGGCTCTAAATTTAACTATGAACAGATTTTTTTAATAGTATTATACTGTAAAATTTTCATAAGAATCGCAGCAGTATTGGTAGTTCTGAGGCATCTGATCTATAAATGGATCGCTGGGCGTAAATTGATTAAATCAACTATAACCTCTTTTTATGCCATGCCCTAGGGATGCATAAATAAAACCATAGAATAAAAGAGTTAAACTCGAGTATGAATTAAGTCAGTGTTGCGAGAACACTCGAGAAAAGGTTGTGCTCACGTGGTTTCAGATCTGACCAAAGGGGTATTCTAGGGTTTTAAGGGTGTTTGGAGGGTGAGCTCCAGAAAAATTTAACAGGGTTCAGGGTAGTTTCAGTCATTTTTATGTATGTTTCATGGGCTTTCAATGGGGTTTCAGGGGGATTTGTGATTTGTTTTGGAGGCATTCAAGCCATTCCAGAGGCGTTTCATAGGGATTCAGGAAGCTTCAGGACCATACCGGAAACCCATAAGACTCCCAAAAATACTCTTGAAACCCAATGAAACGCTCCGTAAAACCTCTGAAAGTCCTTTTAATCTTCCGGAGAGTTCCTGAAACACCTCCGAGATCCCCCTAAAGCCAGAGATTGAAAGCCTCCCAGTAAACCACAGATCGTAATGGGAAGTGCATTCATTATCGTATATCTCGCGGTCAGAAATCAAAATCGTAAAAGCGTTTAATCTTGTGATAAAAACTGTCAAGCCCAATTGTATATAAATCGATTTGTTTTGGAGTAAGTTTGTTGTGTATAGAGCAAGTCATAAATAGCGCTAATTATAGTCGTCACTGTTTGCCTACGCTTGAAGTCATATACAGTATGACCCATAAAAAAATGCGACAGTTTTCAAAGTCATCGTTCCCCTACTTCGAACTGATTAACCTCGCATGTATCTATTGGATAGTATAGTAGAGCCACTAATCTTATAATGGCAAAGGAACATAGACTGATTCCATGCAAATACCTTCGGAAATATAACGTTGAACATATGGATGTCGAAATCGTCCACGCGCCAGAGGCCGTTTTTTAAGGATATAATTTTCTTTCAATGGCTTTCAATCACATTCAATCAAATTTTATTTTCAAAATAGGGTAATTCGCCAATTGTTGAACGGTTAGTACCGGCATTTTGGTTTTCATTTGTTTTTCTGTGCATAATTCCACTTTAGTTGAAACATATCCAGTGAACGTCTAGATCTACTTATCCCTTATACTGCCCATTGAATTTGTATTCCCTTAAATTCAATTTTCTAAGAGAAAATAGAACATTTGTATGGGAAGTCTGTAGCCCAAATGTTGAACGCTTCCTTAAGCTAGCTCATCCTAATGTTGGACGGTTCTCGCCAATTGTTGAACGGTTGAAGCTTTGTTCGTAATTGATGACGTATAACGCGACATCAACCTATCATTCACCTGTTTTTATTTTGGCCACCAAACCCAACACAGACACGACAGTTACCCGATGTGGGTCCAACAGTGGTCCAACATTTGATAAAAATTGACCCGACTTTGACCCGACATCCGATATTTTTTCACTCTGGCGGATTTTTTTCCGGGTTTTTCGTGTTTTGTGCTCAGCTAGTCCGAGCTAGTGACAATTCATTTGAATGAAAAGGAATCGCACATTTGAAGAGAGCTCTAGTGGAATGAAATCTTTTTAAACATGACTAGATGTAAAAATGGCTGAAAAGATTTGATTAGAAGCGAAAACGACAGAAGAAAAGTACGCCTTTAAAAGACCCTGAAACTCTCCTGGAAACCCATGGGACCCACTCAACCCCCAAGGACACTCATGGAACGAACTTTAAATTCCTTGAAAACACGTGGGTTGCTCCTGAGCCTCCTGGAACGCCTTGAAATACTCTTGGGACCCCCTTAACACTCTGAATTCCTCTTGAACACCTCTGGAACGCCCTTGAAACCCATTGAAAACCACTGGAATCTTCTGAAGCCCACTGGAACACCCCTAGAACATCCCTGAAACGCCCTTGGAACCCCATGAAATGCACGGTTAGGTAAAGTAAAAAAAAATCTAGCAGTCAACATCGTAGATTATGCCAGTGTTCAACAATTGGATCATGGATGCATTATGATAGTGTGATAAGAAAAATATTTTTTTCAAATTAAATTACAATGAAAATGTGATTTTAAACAATGTTAAACTGTTAATGACATCCTTCCAGTTCTTGTAACTATGGTGTGCCTTTGATATTTGTGGTCGATTTGCCCGCAAAGCTTATTTCGTAACAGCAATTTCTTAAAATAAATCTTAAGAATTGTGCAGTTTTCGTGTCATCAGCGGTACAAAATTTTCAATAAATTTTTTTGACGCAAAATATGTATAATTTTGTAACTTAATTAGAGCAATATCGGGACACACATGTATATGCATCTACATCATACGTTTACGTTGGATGAAAATTACTTAAGTAAGATTTATAATAAATTATTCAGAAACTGTTCAACATTTGGGTAGTGTTCAACAATTAGCGAATTACCCTAGTACTTTTATGGCTGGATAAGGTCTTCAGGAGTTGGTTGGTTCGTCGGACAAGCACGAAAAAAATATTAACTTATAAATTAAGAGACATTTTGTGAAAATTGAATTATTTGACAAATGATAATTTTTAGAAAATATTATGTTTTAAGCATGAAATTGTTTTGAAGTACATAGTATTTTTACCTATCATAAAGGTAGGTATATATGCCTTCATCGACAAAAAAATGTTTTGAAAAATGTTCTAACAGTGTTAAGTTTTTTATTAATTTATCTTAAATACGGTTTTTAATATGTAGCACCTTTTTTAGTTTTTGTTTCCTAAACATTTGAAATTATTTTTAAAATATTTTTCAAACATGGGCGTTTTAAAGAGTACATATTTCTTCATGGTTTCCATGTGTTTAAAAGTTTTTATCTTAGTTCATTTTGCTATGAAAATTATAGGAAACTTGATTTTATTTAGAAATTGTTAACAATTATAAGGTATCCCATATACGTAACCAGTGAATATTTTGACAAAAAATTTAGAGATCCTGTATGACAATGACCTCCTTATTGTATCCTAATCCAAAAAATTTTAATTCATTGGGATTATTTCATTAAAAATCATCAAATACTGCAAAAAAATGGAATGTCGCATTTTTTTATGGGTCATACTGTATAATGTTGGTAAGGTTTGGTTATGAATCGTAACGACTTAATGAATTTCGGCACCGCGATGAGGTGATTGGGTGGTGTTGGATGCAAAATGAAAAAAAATAAAAAGCATCCCACTTGCCTTGCTCATCACCGCCCGGCCGCTGATTATGATTTGGGACTGGAAACATTCTGTCTACCAATCATGATATTCGGACAATCTTTGGGAGTGTTCATAGTTACCGAATGAAGACATTTGTCTCACAGTTATTCCTACATGAGCAGTGAATTTTCCCCGCGACGACGACAACGACGTCGTCGAAACGTACACTCGATGCGGGACTAATATTGTAAACAAAACATGTCGTAATGAGTGCAAATCCAACTCGCTGCGAGTTGTATATAAATTGACAGCTCATCATTAGGTATGCTATATATCAGTACAGCATTGTAATAAATGGAATCGCAATGACTTAGAAAAAAAAATGCAGCCAAATCCTCATATCAGCATTCATATAGCTTGCGAAGGTATGTTTCATGGCAGGTTTAGAAAGCTTAAGTTTATATTGGCCAAAATTTGCGCTCTTCTCAAGGCAGATCAGTTAGTACAATGGTATGGGCTTAGACTCACAATCTCGAGGTGCCATGTTCTAGGCTAGGTGTCAACCTTTTTTAATGCTAATTTCGAACATCGTATTACATATCACCTGAAGTCGTATTTTATTCTTTCGATCGATTTTTTGGGACATCGTAATGATGATCATATGAAATCGCGAAATATCGTCAGAAGTGTGTATATGGCCTCCACTTTTGTACGTATATAGCAGTTCTGTGCATGTTACGTTTAGTTTTGATTTGCCACATAAGCCAGACATTTGACCGATTAGTAGATAAGAATACACCAAGTAGCAATACAGAAAATGTTCCGCGCGCGACCAGTTGAGCACCCATGCCAGAAAGCTCAATGATTCTGCCCGTCGATGACTCCGTTCGGCGATGATCCCGTCCGTCGATCGCCCAGAACGACGACAGGTAGCAAGCCTCAATACACACAGATGAAAGCAAGACGATCATCCCAGAAAGAAGAGCGAACGAGAGCTCGCCACGACGAAGTTTTCACTACACGCACACAGAAGCTCCAAGCCTATGCGAATAGGAGAGAGGCACTCTCGCCGCCACCACAGTCCCACACTTTGCACTTGTTAATACGGCTAATGAAACACACACACGAGTGCAGGCCGACGGCGGACAGCCGACAGCACCAGACGGAGCGAAAGCAGAGTCAATCGTCATTAGTCCGGTCCGGTGGGAAGATTACACGTTTACGGTGGCGTGCGGATTACAGAAAAGTGTGAGTGTGAGCATGTCGTGAAAGGTTGTGGATTTCAGACCGAAGAGTGATTTCCCCCACGCACAGCAAGCACCTAGCTAGGAAGTACCGCAAGTGAAAGTGTATTTTGTGCCGGTAAATGCGATTTTGGTGAGAATTTTGCCAGACACGTTTTATGGCGTCCTTTTTTCTGTTCAGGATTCGCTGTGGCCTAAGCTGCTGGAGAGCACCCCGACCGGATTAAGTGTAGCGCACTTCTTGCCAGCTGACAAGCAGCAGCGGCTCGTGACGCGTCGAGAGCAAAGAAAAGGCAGTCCGCAACGCTAGAGGGAATTTTCCTCGGAGTAGCTAGCCTCCGCCAAGGAAAACACGTGCATGGTGAGTAAATCACAAGATGGCGGCCAATCGGCATGATATTAACGCATGAAAAACTTTACAGCAGTGCGATTGGTGTGAGAGCGACACTGAGGGCATCCATTCGAAGGCGGTCGGTGAACGGACGATCAAAAAGCCCCGCAAAGGGTGAGTTACAAAAAAAGAAGATCACAAAGCACATCCGACTAAAGGCGCCTCTGTGTTCCACAGGGCCTTTGTGTTTTCTTTATTTTCTTGATTCTCCGACAGCGTTTGTCGTTTGGAGCGCTTTCCATTCATCGCTTTCGCATCCATTACCGTACCGTGGATAGGTGCAACTTTGGACCTTCGAACTCTTCTAACAACTCGGTAGCGGCTACATCCACCGCCTAACGGACTGCGAAGGAGCAATCGAGGATCGCCGACGTGTTTTCGGTGGCCAGTGGACCTCGGGCCAAAGTGTATGTTCCAGAATCGGAATCGAATTTCCGGTGACTGACGAAACTCGATCCGCAGTGCTTCGTGGGTGAGCCAAGGTCGTCGTGGTAGTGGCAGCCACGCCGGCGCGAAACGACTTCGTGAAGGTGACAGCAGTTTGGAGACAGAGGTTCCCAATCCGGGGGCGATCAGCAGCGATGAGCGGGCAGGAGGAAGCGCCTGGCGGGTGCGCACAGTGAGCAATAGGGCGATGAAGCGGTGCCGTGAGTACCACCCTAGTCTAAGCAAATGATTGTAAGTGGGACAAAGCATAGATTAAGCTACAAGCAGCTAGAGATAGAGTTCAGGCGGTCATGATGGCTATCAATATATGTATAGGGTGTCCCAGAAAGTATGGGCACAACTTTGTATAGCGAAAATACAATCTTTTTCTTAACAAACAACAGTTTTTATATTTTTGTATTTTTATTCAGAGTATTTTAATTGATACCTGTGAAGAGTTTATACATTAAAAATGGTTTCTATATGCAGAATGATTAAAATGGAAGAACATTTTCTAAAACTTCTGCACAAACTACTTTTTTACGGTTTTGCCAAATATCCAAATTCGAAACATTTTTTTCGAATTTTTTTCACATGATACATTCGAAAACATGTTTCCTCAGATGGTTGATTGAAATTTTTTATAAAAATATGTTTTGATTGTGCGTACGGGCAAATCATAATTTTGAGAAAACTGAAAATTCACCTTTTCTATTTCTGGATTAGACATGCCCACATACATTCGAGTTTTAAAACATGTTTTGACGAGAATAAAAACAATTCAATCTACACTTTATAAAGCTGGAGCATTTATTGAACTTATAGTGAAATAAAAATGTAATTTTCTGCATGTTGTGATATATATTCAGAAGCTTGTTTTCAACTATTAAAAAACAGGTTTTCAAAGATATCGATTTTGGTGTTTCAATTCATTTTTCAGGTTCAAAAGTATATGTTTCCAATTCGAACTTAGGGTTGTATAATAGATACGCATGTAGAAATACACGGATATATTTTTTGAAATTTTTATCGAGCTTAATTTCATGCGTGGAAAATAATTTGTTAAGCGATGTTATTGAAAAATATAGCAATTTGTGCAGAAGCTTTAAAAGGTCTTTCAGGAAATGTTCTACCGCATTCAAACGAAGTGTGAAATGCAAATTTTAATGATTGGCATTTGATGTTGACATATTAAGGCAGGATATGTGTGAAAATAAAGTTTGTTTATGCATCCATTCCCAAATGGCAGAGCTGCAAAGTTGTGCCCATACTTTCTGGGACACCCTATAATTAAAACTACTTTTGGCTTGGTGAGTTTTTGTTGGTGCACGTAGCCCCTCAGTGTTTGCGCAATTTGGTTATTCGCTTCGGTAGTTCCGCTCTACCCTAACCGGACACTTGCAACACTGGCGCCCAACTGAAAATCCACATTTAAACTACCGTTTAGCGATTTTTTGGTTTTGTGAAGTTTTTGGTTTTTGTGCTTTTGATTACCCAAGTAACAATCTTAATTCTATTTGGTTTTATTTGTTTTTATGATAGTTTTATCGGAACATTGCATATTCTAGTTGATCTTATCGGAGTCTCAGCTGAGCACAACTATTCTTCGTGAATATGTGGTTTTAAAAACACCTCCAAGAATACTTGAGGTTCAGTTCATAAAACCATAAACACAACAAGAACTGTTGAATTTATTTTCAGTTTTATAAGGTTCTTGTAGTTATCTTTAATCATCCGTTCTTGATCAAGAGTAACTGTTCTCGCATAAGAACAGTTTGGTACATGAAAAATACAAGAAAAAACTCAAGCATCTGATTTTGATTCTCATCGTTCCTTTATTGCTGCCAAATCAAGAACACCTACCCGGAAACCCAACCGCAACGCGGTGCAGTGCCAAGTTCCTCCGGTTGCAGCATTCGAAATGAGGTGGGTATGGTCATCTAGGACGTCGTTTCCCGTGCAATCGGGGTTCCAATCATCGATCTTCAAAATCAACAACTACTTACCTGTTGGAAGTGCTGACCGGAGGAATTAGGCACTGCACCGCATCAAGGCCGGTTATCGAAAAAGGTCTGCCTGGTTGGCAACGGTACCGGACTGATAAATAAATTCATCGGACGAGATTCACAAAATCCACCGCGGTGCGAGAATTTATTGTTTGTTTACAATTTGGCGTACATGTTTTATGACGTTCTTGGCGGAGTTTGCATAAACCTATATCAAGAACGTTATAAACCTGAGTACTCTTGAGTAATACTTCTTACCCTTGCATAAGATGAAATAAATTTAAGGCATTCTGGATGGAGGCCAACCAGGCTGCATTGAGAACGTTGTAAATCCTAGTATTCTTGAGTTATGCTTTTAGCTCTGGCATGAGTTGAAAGAAATTTAAGACGATCTTTTTTATTCTTAATCACTTAACCTAATTTACAGCTCTATTGTCCACTGGGGCACTACGTGAGCAATTTCAATTGACAACTGCACTTACATTTTGTACAGCGCCTAGAATCTTATTCTACTTTATCGAACTGGTGCCTTTCTGCTGCTTTCACTTTTTCTACTTTATACCTAGTAGAATGATGAGCACAAGGATGATGATGGATAGCCGTTGTTCCTTTCCAGTCCGATTGGGGGGTCCATTATGAGTAGCAGTTCGCCGATGTCCAGGTATCCGGGTCCGTTTGAGCCATGGGGCTCAGAAGAGGGTCAGTGTCAGTTGCTCTCGGGGGAAAAGCAACTGACGAAAAATTGCAAGTGCCGGGGCTGGGAATCAAACCCATGACCATCCGCATATGAAGCGAACGTGTGACCAACTACGCCACGGGCCCCGGCTAAGACGATCTTATGGTGATGTTGATTAAAACCATCGATGATGGACCGACCACCGGCCTAGATTTCAATGGAAGCCATGTTGAGAAAACTCATGAGCAATGTTCGCATGACCAGGAATAATATTTTTAAATATTTTATTAGTGCGTTATAATGGAAGCGCGTTGCAATTTTTGGAAGTATCTTGCAACATATATACGATGAATTTCGCTTGGCATTTGGCATCCTTGTTACACCACGGAAATATTTCCAATTTGAGTAATAAATTAATCCCGATTACAATAATGTGTCATTTTCATTGTGTTTTTAATTTCAATTTAATTCACCAAACTTTTCTGTCGACATAAAAGCTGCATCAGCAACAACACTGACAAATTTATTATCGTTTTATCGTGCACTTGAAGAATTCTCCAAGGAGAGAGCAATTCGCCTTGAGGACAACTTGGGAAGTACAACAAGTTTTAAGAGAAATTTAAAAACAACTCTCCAAGAGCATCTTAGGATGGGCCTCTTTGGTCTTATGGCGGGCTTATGGTTGAGTTGATGTCGTGTTGCAGAGCAATTTGGTTTATGCATGGTTTTAAAGAACAGGTGTTGAAGAATACTTCAAAAGCATTATAAAATTAATTTTGTTACTTGGGTATCCGGCATTGATAATCATCAAAATTTTAACCCTTACGCATTAAATTCGAAATAAAAATGGACTTTACCTATTTGACTGATGAAGAAGTAAACTACGAGTTGGCTTTACGCCACGTAGTAAACCTTGGACCCACTACACATAGAGGCAAGGTTCTTCGCCTCAAGGCCCTAATACAAGAAGAGTCCTTGAGAGATAGTAAGCCTACTAGCTCAGACCATGTCATGAGCACACAATCCAACCTAGAGCAATGTGAATCTCAAGTTCACCAGCTGCACATTGGCGCAGAAGCGGCCATCCGCACAGCCGATAGCGTAGCTTTAAACCAAATACGAACACGGCTTTACCACTATCGTGATCGATTACTGTTGATCCGTCCTACAAACGAACTGCGGGAAACTCACGCAATGCTGTCGGTGCATGTCGACGTACTTCTAAATAAAGTGAACGGGACAAGTGTAGTGAACGGTGTGCCAAGAAGTGAAAGTGTAGTCATTCAAGCAACGTCAACTGTAGCCATACGAAGGAACAACCGTGGAGAGGAAGGAGCAGTAGGTGGCGAAACGGACGCCACGATTCCAGTGGGCGACGCTTCCAGGCAAGAAACCACACCACCACCAGTGACGTCTTTCTCCGGTGGACAAGGACGAGGATTGCTGTTCTCTAGTTCATTCCGAGCGCTAGACAACGAAGATGCAGGGGAGACACAGTCTAGACAACGAAACACCTCACCACCACCTCCCTATCTTCCCCGGGAGCGAGAAACATGGAACCGGCCAGTCCCAGAAGCACAGTCACGAGAAGTTCAGGAGCTGCAAGCGAGAATAGCGGAAATGCAGGAAAGAGAACAGCGGACGCGTGAAGAAAACTATCGAATACGAGAGGACCTGGAGCGGCTAATCCGGCGAGATCGACCAGCACCGGAACGAGCGGACGATCGCCGAATACAGAAGGCGGTGCACAACTGGCCTTTCAAGTTTCGCGGCGAGAAGGACACTACATCACTCAACGTGTTCCTAGATCGCGTGGAGACATTCGCGAGGTCGGAAGGCATGAACGACGCCACACTCCCGAGTTCGATCAAGCATCTACTCCAGGAGGACGCAATCGACTGGTACTCACGAGCAACGTCGCAGAACCTGTTGCGAACTTGGGACCAGTTCAAGCGGGAGATCAGAAGGGAATTCCTGCCCAGCGGATACTCCCAAATTCTGCGTCTGGAAGCCAGCTTTCTATTTCAAGGAAGGGAGGAATCCTTTGCGAAGTATCTCAGCGCTTTTCCGCTTCGTCGATCCACCAATTCCAGACGACGAAAAGTTCTTCCTGGTGAAGAAAAACATGAACGAGAACTACGCAGCCATCGTAACAGCAGCGAGGCCTCGTTCACTGGAAGAAATGGTGGAAGTCTGCACCGGATAGACGAGAATGCTTCTGAACAGACAACGCAGGTTTCCGATTCCGCACAGCGCGCTTCTGGAACCGTACTTTGCTACGCCAGTAGTAACCAGCAGACCACCACCGGTTCAGCATCACCAACAGCCACAGCGGTTCAACAGGGTTCACGCCGTGCAGAGTGACGGGCATCATTCGGAAGATCACGATTGGCTTTGGCTGCACAGCGTGAACGTTGCAGTTTAGTCCTGTGGCCGGCCTGACGAAATGAAGCAGCGGGTTGTGACGCTCCTCACAGCCTTCGATGTTGCAGCGGAAGCTTAGCTTGCAGCCGGCGTTACCGTGCTCATTCAGGCACAGTTGGCATAGCTTCCACCTGCGCACCGCTTCCCATCGCGCTCCGAGCAGGAGCCTCCGAAACTTCTCGCAGTTCCGGATCCGGTGATCCACTCTGCCACAAATCCGGCAGGGCTTCCTTTCCCTCCTGGCTGGACTCAAACTCCTACTCACTTCCACGTCATGCGAATGCACGTAGCCATCGTGCGTTCTGCTCGTCAATCCTCTCATCGATCCAGATTCTCCGGAACGGGGGGTCCCTTCTCCATACGCAGCAACTTCGCTAGCGTCCTTCACGATCCTTGACAGGAAGTTGGATAACGTCCGCAGCGTCACCACTTTGGTCTTCCTGCGATATCGTACCCATTCCAGCTGGATGCCAGCCGGTAGCTTCTCCGTCAGCTCCTGGATCAGCATCGGGTTGACCAAGTGCGTCGTTAGTCCGGTCGCTTTTAGGTGATCGGTAAGCTGCTGCACTACCACTCCGAAGCTGATGAAACTCGCCAGCCGATCCGCTTTCGGTGGCGCTGCATTGTGCACCTTCGCCAACAGCATATTGCGCAGTCGCTCTGGCCTGGCATGCGCAGTGTCTCGATAATCTTCGAAACGGACTTCGGCAGAAGTAGTCTGCTCCTCACCGCCTCCAGGGCCTCTCCTTTCAGGCACTCCTGTAGCCGTGCCAAATTCTCCACGTCGGAAAAGCCGCACGCCTTCGTCGACTTCTCGTAGCTGCTGATGAACATCGGCCATTCTTCCATCCTGCCAGAAAACGTTGGCAACTTCCTGGACAGGAATTGCCGAGCGGATATCTGCGCCTTCGTCGGTTCTCGCTGCCGATTCTTCCGCCCATCCTTCTCTTTTCCGCTTTTCCGACGAGGCTTCTCTTCCTGTTTCTCTTCTTCGGAACTTTCCGAACTTTCTTCGCTGCATTCTTCCTCCTCTGCGGAGCTCTCCTCTTCCTCGCTGGAACTATCTTCTTCTTCTTCTTCGCAGCTTTCCACCTCTTCAGCGGACTCTTCTTCTTCTTCGGAACTCGCGCTTTCCGACTCAATAATCTTCGCCGCGCCCGATCAAAAAACTCTCCGGCAGACTCGATGGTCCTCCAACCGGCTTCAGTGTCAGTTTGCGACAAACTTTCGGAGTCGAGTGTTTGTGGTACGCTCCTCTCGGATCTTCGAAGTCCGCTACCGTCGCATCCGCTATTCCAGGCTTTCCATTCCTCGACTTTTCCTTCTCGAGTCCTTTCCCCGGCTTCGTCTGCTCCGATTCCGTCTTCTTCTTTGTTCCGCTTTTCGAGCTTCCCACTTCACCGCCTCCGACAGCTTGCTCCAGCTCCTTTTCACCATCGGCCGCTCCTGAATTCCGCTTCAGCTTTAACTGCTTCAGCTTCTCCTCCATCTTCGTCCGCATTTGGTCGAGTTTCCTCTGATGGGCTTCTTCTTCCGCGAGCTTCTTCGCCATTTGCGCCTGTTCGAACTCGAGTTCCATCTCCCGCTTCTCTTTCTCCAGCTGCTGGCGCATCTCGAACAGCTCCTGCTTCATCTCCAGACGTTTCCGGTGCAAAATCTTCTCTTTCTCCATTTCCCGCTTCTGCTTCGCCTTCTCCGCTTCGAGCTCTTTCAGCCCCTCTTGCACATCAGCAGGAACAACACCTTCACTTGCACTTCCGACGCACTTCTGACAGCACCACGAAACGTCCTTGACATCAGCTGTCACGCCAACACAGCCGAAGTGATACCACCGCTGGCAGTGGTCACAAAATACCATTTGCGATTCCTCATTATCCGGACGATCGCAAGCCGCGCAATTGAAACCTGTCCTGTCAGGACTTTGAATTACGGGATTTGGTCGGAACATCATTAAATTTTCAAGAATGTTCGAAATCGGACCACCCTATTCAAACCGAATTTTCAGAGCAGCACTTGTTTGTTGTGTGACAGCTTGAAACTACATTCATTATTCAAATGATAGCAAAATACATTATAGATACCGTAATCCGGGGTCTAATTGATCACTTTAAAACAACTTTTGCGGATAACATCAGTGCCTGTTCAAATATTGCCAAAAGAATTTCTGTAAAACCAGTACCCAGTGGATCTCCATGGAACCATGTGACAGATTTTTGTTCAATAAATTTAAACTTAAATAATAAAGTTAAATAACTTCAAATATCAAAATATTGGAAATGCCAATTAAGCATCGGTTGGAAAGGAAAATTTCCTTCACCGCTTAATTTTGCTCTTCTAAAACCGAATAACACGTCTAAAATCTTACAACTATTGAATTTAATACTTTAAATGCAAAATTAAATTTCGAAATTTCCCCTAAAACGCCTAAAGGTAGGCAATTTCATTTGAAATAAGTGATTTATATTACAATAAATGACTATTTCTTCATAAAATGAACTTTTTATAAAAAATTTCATGTTCTGATTGGCTGCATAACATCCCAACCAAGGCTCCACAAAAATGTTAAAACAGATAATTCACGGGAAGTCCTATTAGCAATTGATTGTTTAGCAGCAATGATTTCAGCTAAATGAGAAATATATTGCAAATTCCTTGAAAAAATAAGGCAAAACTAACTTTTTTCTAAAAAAATAAAAGTCTACACTCATCTCTAGATATCAACGAATCAAATGACGTCAAAAGTTTAATATCATTACGACGCTTAAGAGTTCCTGGTATGGAATTACAATATAGTACCCGAGTGATCAATTTCACCCCGCTGATCAATTTGACCCCGGTTTACGGTATTTGATTAATATTGGTTTCTTTTTAAGCTTACTCCTAACCACTTACATTTAATGGTTTATCTTTATTTTTCCTTCTAGGTACAACGGTTTCTGGCGCACTTTCAATCCGATAAGATCCTGCAAATTATCGAACCATTCAAAATAATAACAACAAACGAATTTGCTTAACTTTGCTCACCTTGGGAAATCACAAAACACTACCACGACTATTTGGCACAGCAATAGCTACTCACGCTATTTTACGATTAAGAATCGCACTAAATTCAACTTGAAAATCAGTTAGAACTTCCCTGGCTTAAACTAACTTTCTCCTATTCGCTTTGCCGTTTACAAACCATTTTGTTGATCTTCCCTGTTATCTTGCTTATGTTTTTATTTACTTTCCCACTCTCTCTGGCCCAACATACTCACTCATAGAGCTTGCTGACGTTTATTCGCATCTCTCTTTCAAGCATGCAGGCGGGATAGGATTTGTTTTCATCGAGAAACCTTTCCTGATGACAACAAATTCTATTCCGCCTGCATGTTTGAAAGAGAAAGGTGGATAAACGTCAGCAAGCTCTATACACGGAAAAAACAGATTACCTAAAAAATACGTTAAAAGAACGCAAAAATAAGTATACCGCTTGAACTTTTAACGCAGCAGTGGGTTGTTTCCTCGCTCTCCCGCTCGCATTGTTGTCAAAAACAAAGCGAGAAGCAGCTACCTAGCCGATAATGTCCGTGCGAGAAGCCAAATTTGGGTTTTTTGCCGTTTACCCAAAAGTGGGTTTATTTCAACCCACTAGGGTACTTCGAAAGTTATCGCTAGGTAGAAAGAACTTTGCGATGGGTTGCAAATTTCTGCCGGCTTCAAACGGAAACTACCCACTCAGAGCTTTAACGCGGTATAGCCAAATTTGGGTTCTCGCACGGAAGAGCCGATATGAGTGAAAAGAACCTATATTTGGGTTGATTTCTGGTTCCGTGCAGATATGCTCCGCGCACGGTTCGTCCATCAACCGGGGTTGTCTCGTCCTGTGTGAATCGCATGCTGCGCTCTAGTTGCGCTGTCGAAGGGTGGTACGCAGCTGTGCTAGCAATGGTCAATTTATCTGTTTTGCGGATGAAATGGTTATTATTGCTAGAACATTTGGAACGGTTGCAGACCTGTACATACACCCGCCTGAAAGGCGAAACATTGAAGGTCGGACTCACGGTGAGCGCGTCGAAAACAATGTATATGCTGGCAGGCGGAACCACTAACGACAAGGAAAAATGGGCGGGGCATGTTTTGAGAATTCTTGACAAGTATAGGACGCGTCTGATTATTATTATTATTATTATTATTATTATTATTTTATTTTAATCCATCTGACTTACGTCTTAATGAATGTGTACTAATCTAACTAGCGACTGCCGGACGTGCTGAAGCAATAATTCTGCTCCGAAACTCTGCTGAAGAAACTCCAAATTCGAATAAGTTAGCCACGTCGTTGAAGGCTCTCACCATGGCGGAAATCGGTTCATAAAAGCCAAATTGTGAACGGTGAAACGGTGTCGCAAGCATCCGGTCAAGTGTCCAACGTTGAATACGTGTAGGAGCGATTAACGGCAACTGTGCCAGAAGGTTTGGACAATCTATATCGCAGTTCAGGATTTTTGCAACAGTCACTGCTTGTTGGATAGTCCGACGACGCTCCAGAGTGTCGAAGCCTACCAAGCCGCAGCGCTCAACGTAGGGCGGGAGATTAGCGCGGTCCCGCCAAGGTAGTAATCGTAGGGCGTAACGTACAAAACGTTTCTGAATCCGTTCGAACCTATCGATCCAGTTTGCTTGGTATGGACTCCAGACAACTGATGACGTTTCTATGATTGAACGAACCAGCGAGCAGTACAGCGATTTGAGGCAGTGGATATCGGTGAAATCTTTGAATGTTAGTTTGGTGTCAAGCAGTATACCCAAGTCTTTCACTTGATTGACGCGCTGATTACTAGTGTCGCCGATTTTATAATCCATGTGGACAGGAGCCGCGGAGCGATGGAATGTTATTACTTGACATTTGCTAATGCTAAGTGTCATGCGGTTTTCCTCACACCATTTAGCAAATATGTCTATTATGCTTTTGGTCGAAATACAAAGTGACCGAACGTGCGAAAATTGATTTTTAACCTACTTAGAAATGTCGCAACTCAATTTGGATTAGTGCATATTGTTGCTCTTAATTAGCTGAATGATGCGCAACAGAAAAAATAGATTCAAATTTACTTCGCAGCTGCAACTTCGCATGTGCTTCTAGCGACGACTTCGATTTGGTGGTGCGACGATAATAGCAAACTCTGCAATCTGACGCAATCCGCCGGGCTTTCGACGACAACGTAGATCTTAAGGTCATCGGCGTAAATAAGCCTACAGCCAACACCCAGCAAAGCAGCAACGTCGTTGAAATAGAGTGCGAAGAGAAGAGGCCCGAGGTTACTTCCTTGTGGTACGCCCGAGGAGTTCGTGAACCAAAAGGAGGTATATGATCCAATCTTGACGCAAAGTCTCCTACCACATAAGTAAGATTTTAGCCAACTTACAGTAGCGGTCGAGGCACCCAATTTTGCCAACTTGCACAAGAGAATGCCATGATCGATTTTGTCGAAGGCTGCCTTCAAATCCGTATAAATTGCATCTACCTGTTTTCCGTCTTCCAAATGGTTGATGCAATTAGAAGTAAAAGAGAGCAGGTTGGTCGTTACTGACCTGCCAGGATAAAATCCATGCTGGTCGGTGGAAATATACATTTTTGTTTGGGCAAAAAGGCAATCATTGATAATAGTCTCAAATAATTTTGAGCCAGCGCATAATGACGTAATTCCACGGTAGTTTCGTACATCCCTCTTATCGCCATTTTTGTACACTGGGAACATGAAGGATTTTTTCCACTGCTCAGGAAATTTCTTCTGCTGCAGCGACAGATTGAAAATTCTGCACAGGGGAACAGCGAGGACATCAATACAACTCTTCAAAACAATAGCGGGGATTCTATCGGGTCCAGGAGCGGTGGATGTTTTCAGCCTCTTCACGGCTTTGCGCAGCATTTCATCCGTCACGAACGGCACATCGATGTCGCAAAAACTTTCAGGAGCAGCCGAAGCAGCTACTGTAGCATCGTCGGGTGTTGCGCACTCCTCGTTAAAAACGCTGGTAAAATGCTTAGAAAAAAGGTTGCACTTTTCTGAAGCACTTGAAGCTACATCATCGTTGGAAAAAATCGTTGCAGGTACACCATCGTTTTGTTTTCGCTTCGAGTTGACGTAGTTCCAGAACCGTTTGGGGTTATGACGCAAGCTGTTCTGCACGTTATCGACATATTGCATATATAAATGACTGTTCAACGATTTGTAAGCATTGCTTGCTGTTTGAAATCGTTGCTTGAAAAGCGGCGTTCGTAGTCTCCGATAGTGGCGCTGACATGCATTTTTCTCGCGCTTTAGCGAGCGAAGTCGTGCATTTCCCCATGGTGGTTTCGCCGGCAATCGCTTTTTAGGCACATTCGAAGACAGCCAATTCGCGATAACATCCGTATAATTCTGCACCGCAACGTCCACATCCGAACAAGTCAAAACTTCAGTCCAATCAATGCGCGCAAGAAAGTTGTTCAGCGAAGCAAAATCGATGCGTTTATAGTTCAACGGAAGCGTATCTTCGTGCTCGAAGAGAGGTTCGCTGTCACCAACGAGTAATGTTATTTCTAACGGAGGGTGCGGGCGATCAATCTTCACCAACGGAACTGCGGCTTCGGCGATGACACAAGATTTAGTGTTAGCAAACACCAAATCCAAGATGTGATTCCAAGGATTCGTCACGAAACAGAACTGATTCAAATTCAGCATAGCCATGTTGTCTAGTAAGCATGCACTCGCCGGACCAACACTGACGGGGTCAGCAGTAATAAAAGACGACTCACTCTGCTTCCACACGAGGTTGGCTTGATTGAAGTCACCACAAACGACAATCAAATCATCGTTGCCCGCAGGTCGAAGACTGTCACATATAGCATCACCGAAGCGTTTCACAAATGGAGGATTGGAACGCAACTCGGGAGGGATATATCCAGCGCAAATAAACAAATAGGAATTTGCAATATGGACACGGGTCAGCACCAATTCGAAGCCTTCTGTAGCACACCTAATCAATGAAGAGGGTAGCTTGCGATGAACGGCAATGAGGACACCTCCTCCAGACTTCTTTTGACTGTTGGTCGTATCGCGGTCATTCCTGTAGACTACATAGTGTTCGCCAAATAGTTGTGCAGACGTTATGGTTGAATCGAGGTTGGTTTCCACAAGAACAATTACATCGTATTCACTCCCGTCCACGGCAAGGAAAAGCTCGTTGATCTTAGTGCGCAGTCCACGGACGTTTTGGAAGTACACGTACATTTCACGAGTGTTTTGTGAGGGCTGAAATGATTGCACGAACGGTGGTCTGTCTTTGGGAAGATCAACAGGAAAATACTCGCCTCTGACGGAGGTGCAAGCACCTCCGCCGTCCTCCAAATATCGCGTTGCTTCAATATCATAAGCGGTATTCTCTCCTCTAAAGTTCGCTGGTCCATACGGGGCTTGATCATCATCCTTGCATTGGTCGAGTCGTAAAACATTGAGAGATATCCCATCACTGTCAGTCGACTGAAACGGATAGGAATTCGGTGCGGGATCGTCAGGTATTAAAACAAAATACTCGCCTCTGGTAGAGACCAGTTGGTCTCCACCGTCCACATTATAATGTCCTATGCTTGATTCACTTCCATGGCGTTGTCCAAAGGGGTCCCCGCAGTAGTAACCTTGTCTGGACGTCGTCTGCCGGGTTGCTGTTCAAATTCCCTGAACAAGAGTCCGGCCGGCCACGTTGAAGAGTTCAATGCTAGGGTCCGGTGATCAGGGTCCAATCCGATCTTGAAGGAGACGTAACTCAGCTTGGTAATATCGGCATCCTTAACAACCAGACGCACAACATCGAAGGAGTCCTGCACATCCAAAAAACGAGCGACGATTTTCTGCACATCCTCTACCTTTACCAGTGGCTGAAATCCTGACAAGTAAAGCCAGAATTTCTGAGGTTGTGGAGGAGGTACGATGAATGGAACAGATAGGTCAGATAGATCGATCGTGTTTGTTCCGCGTTCAGCGACAGCGACAACCTGGACAGGCTGACCATTATTACCACGACGACGTTTGATACCGGTTTTAGGCCACTGCGGTGTACTAACCGATTTAGCAAGTGGGCGCTCCTTATCGACGCCCTCGACTTTCTTGCTCAGAGCTTCAACCAGGCTGGTCAACTTCTGCACTTGATCTGACAGCAAATTCAAATCCACCGATGGGGGCGGTTGTGGACTCTTCGTCTCTTCGATATACGTGCAAACGCTGCGACCGTTGAGTGTGTCTCTGCATTTGGGGCAGATAAACATAGCTTGGCCATTCGAAAATAGATCTCGCCCAGCAAATACAACCGCAAACTGAAACCACATCGAATGAGCGATCGCCACCAAGGAAAAGAGCTGAACTTCGTCACGAAACGGCAACGACACCAACAAAGCAGATCGACAAACAATACGTGCTGGACAAAGAAGAGGATAGCGAAATGGAAACGTGTATTGATACTGACTCTGAACCCGATCCAAAAGATGTGGAAGGATGGCTAGCCGTATATAGCAGACGATCACGACGGATGGAAAAAAAGTTGGCAGACTATGAAAAATTGAATACGAAATTATTGTAGAATTTTGAATAAAGCCCGACCCGAATGATCCTTTGGATTAAAAGGTCGTTAATAAAACAAAAAAAAAAATAGATCTCGATTTGCCCGATTGTTGAAACCGCAGCATTTCTGGCTAATGTGAAAGTACGTATCACAAAAGCCACATCGTATTGGTGATGATGAAGAACTGCAGCCACGAACCGAGTGTTGTGGCGAGGAATTGTTGATTCAGTTTCATTATGATTTTAATATACCTAATGCTAAATAAATGAAATGAACGTCAGACGCTGATCGTGCATTTCCAAGGTGGCCTTCAATTTGAAGAATCTGAAATCTGAAATGAATACATCGTGCTGAACATATTGGTCAAAATGTCCAGTGAAATTTGGGATCTCCATGTCGGGCACCCTGATGTGGGACGACGTAGAGCTTGGCGCGGCTGATGAAGAAGATGAAGAGGCTGTGGTGACATAGGTTCGGTTTTATTTATGGAAAGCAAGATTCCTTTGGCCAGAAGGCACCGATTTCTTCCCTGTAATCCTCGACGAAACGCTTGATGAGTCCGAAGGCTATGATCCACCGTTCCTAGAAAATGTCAAAGTGGTGAGCGAGAGGCCGCGTAGCACAAAAGGAGCACGTGGACAGCCAATTACCTGATTTCAGGCAAGAATTGGCTTAAACAAATTTCATAAGTTTCAATGATGCACGTGTTAGGTATATAGAACTTCGGAGATTTTTCTACCTTGCAATTTTCGGTGTGTCGAAGAAGCAACAGTCGATAGCATCCACAGAACTACAAAATGCGATAAAAATTATCGTCACGAAAACATAATCGCCCAATGCTAATTATGCTGTGGTACGCAAACCCACTGAGTAGATGGTGGTAGTGAGCAAACGTCAAACAGGAGCAAAAGCGATGCAAGCGCCTTGAGTGAGCGATTTGCGAACTACGGAATATTTAAATAATCCATTGAAAAGGGAAACGATGGGAAGTGAGTAGAGTGAGACGTCTGTTTGTCTGTGCACGCTCTTTCCCCATCGACCAGTGCATAGAGTAACGTAGGTTTCTCGTGATAGACATACTGAAACACAAGTCTAAAATATCTGCATCAGCCATAAATGGAGACGGAGTCTTCTTAATCTGCGAAACAAACGTAGCGGGGACAATGTCTCTGGTCTGGTCATCACCCTTTAATCGGCAAGATCCAGCTATGCTACTCGGACAACGATTCAACATACGCCAATAAGATGGTCCAGCTGTGAAGAGATCGTTTGTTGACGAACTTGTAGCGTAGAAGAGCAGTGGACGGCCATCAAGAATACATATAGTGAAACCAGCGAGAATAACCAGGGTGAGCTCTGCGCACTTAGCGAAAAGAGTGGATCACTGATGAAACCTGGCGGAAGATTGAAGAACGGATAGAAGCAAAGGCGGCGATTGAGCCGGCAAGAACCAAAGCAGCGAACGAGTCCCGTCAACGGTATTCAGCTAGGGCTGCCAAATCCGATCAGCCAACACACCGAAATTCGAATTTTTAATTCCAACGTGAAATCTGTGCTATTGTACGCCAGCTAAACATGGTGCGTGCCAGCAGAGACTACACAGATGCTACTAGTTTTCATCTACCAAAGTCTACGGTTTATAATTTAAGCTTGGTGGTCTCACAACTAGATCTCGAATACTGAGCTCGATCGACGATGCCGATATTAACAGAAATTCCAGAACGTAAATGGAGGTGGGATGGCCACACACTACGAAAAGGCGGAGATGAAATCTGCGTGCAAGCGTTGGATTGGAATCCGGTAAGGCATCGTAACAGAGGCAGACCCAGGGGTGGTGACGAAGCCTTAACAAGGAAATCAAGGGAGTCAATAGGAATCTTACCAGGGCCCAGGGCGCGCTCAGGGTGAAGATCTTTAACGTTGGCTCTATTACCCCCAGAGGTGCCCAGGCTACATGAGTGAGTGAAGTATGAGGTATCATGGCTGTGATATTCAACTTCCATAATGATTACAGTTCATGTTTAGTAATAATCTTTATTGCTCGTATAATTTCAGCACAATCGTTTCACGGATATTCTTCAATACATATTTACTAAACAGTTAAAGTAGTTGGGTACATCGGTGTTAGGGACAATCGGGTTTGAAATGATCAAGGAGCGAAGGAATTCGGACAGGATCGGTTGTGGAAGGAGTGGGGGTTTCCTATCAGCTAGAGAATAAATTACTTAGCTCCTAGTAAGGCTAGCACGTGTACTGTAGAGTATAAATATGATACATTTTACTCGCACAAATATATAATTGCTTATATATTTTCTTTATTAATAATGTTAGAAGGAATAGCAGAAAACAGTGTCACTAAATGAATAGTTCATAGTTCTTTTAGAATTCGCATCTTGTTCGTATGATAGATTCGGATTAATGGAGACCTTAATTGCTATCTAATAAGTATCATGTTAGCTTAAAATTCAAGTGGGTTCGGGAACAGGGTAGGATCAAACATAGAGGAAGGCATTTTCGTTGTGGATGTGGGAATCGAGGTTAGTTCGTTGAGGCGATAGTATTTACTCCCAAATGGAGAGATCACATTTTTAAAATGTGACCTCGTTCCATGGCTGTTAGCTTAACAGAGAATAGTGAACAACAGAGTATTATAAGCTTTAGTTCGGTTTAGAGTTAATTCAATAAATAAGACGTGTATGCGTACGTGTAAGTGGAATAAATAAATAAAGGATGAGGAAGGTCGATTAGAGTATACTCGCATGTACGTGTTTACAGATTGCATTTCTCGCTTTCAATGGTTCCACGATGTGACGGTATGTACGGAGGTACGGCTGTTTGATTTTCTTGAAATTTTTGTTTGTTATAGTCCCAATAATTAAATATTTTGCTGCGTGCTTTCATGTGCAAGCAGCAACCTGAGTTAGTGGAAGTTTTTACGAGCTGGAAAGTTCAGTTCAGTTTCTCCCGATCGAAGCAACCCGTCGGTTTCGGTTTCCATGGGGAGAACGAGGGGTTCGCAAAGTGGAACCATTGGAATTGGTTGAATGAGTGAATGAAAGAAATACGTTGAAGAAGACACCCTACATTTAAAAAATACTTTAGCAAACATAAATAAAAGAAGCAAATCAAGTGCCGAGCGCGCTCTGCTGCTTGACAGCATTTTCTTTAAAAGATAATTAAAAATAAATATGGCGACCCATTTCTGGCAGTCGGCTCTTTCTTTTGGTCGCCTGCCAACCGCGGTAGAATGTTTGCAAACACGCGTGATCATCCCTTTCCTTTTTTACGATGCCCAAAAGAAAGCCTTCTGCCTGTCAGACATTCGCTTAGCAAACTTAACTCCTAGCCTACTACTGGATTGTGTTGATTCATTGTTCCCCGCCTGCTGCTTTGATGAACTTTGTTCTTCCTAATAGCGTGTGTTTTACGGATTTCGATTTACCAAACGATAACAATTTCAACATTTAACGAAACAACGAGGCGTGTCGCACTAAAACAAAAACTCAACGAAAACGATTTTACGTCAATGTGGACAATACCGATTTTGATCCTTTCGCGGGGCGCAGCATTGACTAAACTATGTCTATCTAGAATAAATAGAGTATTAGGTTATGATTTAGTTTTGTTTTCTCTAGCTTGGGTTTGTTTACAAAACAGCTACCAGCTTGTGTGCGGTAGAAGAAACAATCTCAAAGCACCTACAATCGTTCAGTTTTGTTTGTTCTATTTCTGGCCTACTGTGTTCTATTGTTGCTTTGTGACTAATTAAAGATGGATGAGTTGCGTGCGTTCAACACTGAGAAACTTGTACTTACAGATATTAAGAGTTATGTGTTTGTATACGTGTGTTAGCTTCATTAGTGTCAACTATTGTGTTTGCTGTGTATGTGTGTTTGTGTGCCCGTATCTACGCTTTGATCAGCGTAGCAACTATCTACGAGTGGAAATTCCTCGACTTGACTGATTTGGTGGATTTGAGCGTGCCGCTGACCATTGAGCTAGGACCGCTGGACACGATCGAGGCCATCGACGGGCTGAGGTGTGGATTGGTGAAGGCAACCGCTCGTTCCTTTCGCGAGGCAAACGAGAACGGCTTCAGCCTGATGCACAGGAAGGCGGATGTTACGCACGAAGCCAGCAAGATCGACAATAGCACAACGATCGTTACCGTGAAACCGGGAGTCGTCATGCAGATCAATCCTTCCTCCCGAGCTGGGAAAATCATGGTGGAGTCGTTGGTGCTGTTTTGGCTGCCGATGGGGAAGGTCAGATCTCCCGGTGACACAACTCGGATGATACGTTTCATACCGACATCTTCCTTCTCTTCCGGTTCTCCAGCGGCACGAGTACGACGGATACGGCGATCATCTCGCTTGCGGTTGGCAAATACATGTGCGTCGAGCGATTGTGGAGGCGGTGGTGGTGGTCCGTACTGCTGATGTTCAGGTCCTCCGGACAAGTGGTGAACGTCCAAGACTCCTGGATCGGTGCACTGCTCAGGACACTGGTAACGACAGATCTGGATCGTACACTGGAAGTGAACCTCCATCGAATCAGGGAACTTGAATGCCTGGAAGTGAGCATACGACAACACCGACGCGCTTGCCCCGAAGTTCTTGATCTTCGTAAACCGAGACATCAGCTTCGGTCTCGTCACACATCCACGCTGATCCACCAACTGAATCGGAGCTCGCTTACCATCGTGAGCCATGCAGTTTCTCACCAACATATCAAACTTGCTGTCGTCGTCCTTGATGGCCAGCACCATCGTCATCGTTTGGCCGATCTTTACCAATCCGGACACCTCCGAAGCCCATGGTCCCTTTCCGACCTGAATCTGCATCCAGCATCCCACATTATCTCCAGCAAAGTCCGCTCGAATCACGTCCAACATATCCACGGGGAACGGCCGGAACGTTACGCTCTTCTCGTACTGATCGTGCCACGTGCATCGCAGCTTCCTGGCCTGATCCCAAACCTCCTGCACCTGAGGATCGTACTGCAGTACAATTATGTTCTCGAAGTAAGATCCCGCTCCCGATTCCGTTCCCGAATACCCATTGTACAAAGCATTATCAGTATTTCCGGCTGTTCCACACTCATTAATCCCAATGTCGAAAGTAGCCGAACTCTTGCCCAACCCGGCCGGCAAGTGGACGCAGTTGATGTTGCTGTAGTGACCCTTCGAGAATATGATACCGAAGAAGGGCTTATCGAACTGAACGAACACCTTCATGCCTTGCTTTTCACATTTCACGTCCAGCGAAACGATCTTGGGCATGTCCTGGAGCGGCGAAGACCACAGGTCGTTCCCGGCGAGGGGAGCGCCGTAGAGTTTCTCCGGAGCCAGATCGATGTTCGGTTGAAGCTTCGGTGGCGGCAACGGTGGTGGAGGGCCGTGGTAGGCATGGGCCGATGGCAGTTGTTGCTGGTGGGGAGGCGGTGGCGGCGGTGGAGGGCCATACAGTTGACCGTGACCGTGGGGAATACCTGTGGGTGTGAGAGAGGAAGGTATGAAATACAGGGGAAGTATTGTTACTCTTTAGTGCAAAACTTTTGAACAATTCTAGTGGACGCTTCAGTTGTTTGTCTCGTTTGGAGCTAGGATACCAGATCGAGATCAGAATCCTCGTTGGAAGAAAGGGAAACGGCTTTTCTACAGTTTCTGGTTCTAGCGATGGCTATGAACATATGATTATACACTACCCGCCATAAATATAGAATCGCATATTGCAATACTCATACTGAATATTGCAGCGCTCTAAAAAGTTTTGCATCACCCGAAAATGTGACTATTTCAGGTCTTTGAGGTACAAATCACTTATGACCCCCTCTAATTCTTTTTGAAAATGCAACTCTTAACCACAACCTTATTGGTCCATGTTTCTTCCTTATTTTAGGTGATGCAAAACTTTTTGGGCGCTGCAATGCTGAGTATTGCAACGATTCCATATTATTGGCGGGTGGTGTACATTAGTACACTAGTTGTATTTGTAGCGGGGAGATATAAAGTATATAGGAAGACACAAAGTAGGAGGAAAGGGACAGACCAGGGATTGAACCCGAGACCTTCTGCATACAAATCAGAAGGGATAGCCACTAAACCACCAAGCCTGTTATCTAATTTTATTCCCAGCATTCTTCAACAAAACTTCTAAGAAATCTATTCCAATACTCTTCGGGATCACCCCCAGAAGTTGAGGAGTATAGTATGAGAGTGTGCAGGATCTAAGGTAGGAAGGGCAGGGATCCTAAAAGGGAGCAATGGTGTTTCAGAGAGAATTCAAAATGGGTTTCGTGAGGATTTCAATTAGTTTTAAAGAATTTTAGGTGGTCTCAGAAAGACTCAGAGTGTCTGAAGAGGTTTCGAGGACTCTCACGAGCATTTCACAGGGCCTCATAGAGCTTAGGGCATTTCAGGAGTGTCTCAGGGGATTTCAGGAGGGTTTCAGGGCTCTGAGGCGCATCAGGCGGTTCCATGAAGGTTCCAGGGATCCGTATAATAGTCTGGCCGCTCCAGGTGCCAACTAGAAGGACATTTTGAAAACCTTGCAAGGGCAGAAGGCGGCTGCCATTGGTGGGAAGGAGGGCAGCTGGGAGTGGGGTGGATGTGATGACAATGTGGTTTAGCAAATCGAAGGATTTTCTGGACACTCGATCGCGGAAGAAAAGCAGTGTTTCAGAGGGTCTCAGCTACGTTTCACGAGGTTTCCGAAGGGTCATCCAAGTTGTTTTGGAGGATCTCAGGGGATTCCAGTAAGTCTAACGGGCATTTTAGAGGGTTTCTCGGGCGTTTCAGGGAGTATCTGGGAGTCTCAGAGACATTACATGTGGACTTAAGAAGTTTCATGGGGGTTTCAGGAGGTTTAAAGAGCGTTTTAGTGGTGTCTCAGAATGTCTCAGGAGATTTTAATAAGCTACAGGGTTCCCAGAAGATTTCAGCGTAGCGACACGGATGTCACATGTTTTGCCTTTCTCGTTCACCTAAGTGAACTGAAAGGCTATATGTTCACACAAAATCCAAGATGGCGGCTCCAAATTTATGATGGCGGCGGTTTAATGGAGTTTTGAACCCTAAAACCACGCAATTTGGGTATATTTTATATGGGGAATTTGGCAATTTGGGTATATTTTATATGTCTGGAGTCCAAAAGTGGCAATCATAATATCCAAGATGGCGGCATAAAATCCAATATGGCGGCATAAAAATCAAGATGACGGCTATTTAATGGAGTTTTAAGCCCTAGGAGTCCAATAATGGCGACCAGAATATCAAATATGGCGGTCCAAAATCCAAGATGGCGTCTCAAAATTCAAGATGACGGCTGTGTAATGAAGTTTTAGACTCTATAACATTGCAAAATGGGTACGGGGAAGAAGTCTGGAGTCCAAAAATGGCGACCAGAATATTCAAGATTGCGGACTTAAATCCAAAGCGGCGGCTCAAATTTCAATAGCGGCTTTTTCTTAAGGGTTTGAGGCTCAAATAGCAAAAGCCAGATAAACGATAAATTGTAGAATTAGCCTAGGTTAAAATACACAGAATTAAAAACTTAAAAAAATAGATAAACGATGTTATTTCTGGAGCCATGAAATGAATTTTTATCAAGCGTATAAAAATGCGATATTCATCAACATGTGACTTAAGTTTTGTTGAAATGGGTTTTCGAAGGCACGAGAAAGGCACCATCACCACCAGGTGGATTAATTAGGGTTTTTTTTATCTTAACAACTCCTTTGGAAAATCTGTATCCCATACAAAATCTGTATCAAAACTCTATAAGGGCCTGTCCATAACCTACGTAGACTCTTAGGGGTGGACGGAGGGGTCTTGCCAAAATCTACGCTCCATACAAATTTCGATTTTGAATGCGATGGAGCTATCGGAAGCAGTAGCGAGAGCATGTGGTGCAACAGTACCGAGAAAGGGTGAGCCGCGAAACTGCTGGTATTTGTTGTATTGGTGAAATGTAACGTTTAGCATCACACCTGAGAGCTAGATAACATTTTAAAAGAACTAGATCATAGTCAACTAGAAAGGAACGGAAGAAGATTTTCCAGGACCGCTTTCAAGGGTGAGATTACAAAGCGCGAGTGCCATTGCTACAATCGGTTGTGTCTGCTAGCAGATGCCAACGCTTGATGGCAACGATCAAGGTTCCAACGAGGCCAGCCGAAATGTCTCCTGATAAGTTGAGGGTAATTATGGAAGGTCTCTTTCCAAAGCACGACCCAAACACATGGCCACCTACACCATATGTCGATGAGATGGAAGCAGACGCCGAAGAAAACCAAGTTTCTGATGATGAGCTTCTGATAGTGACATTAGGATTAATAGTGATGAAAGCCCCCCGTTCGGTTGGTACTCCCAATATGGTATTGAAGGCTGCAATCCTTGTGTTTCTGAATATGTTTAGGACAGTGCTGCTGAAAGGTCTGAACGATAGCTACTTCCCATACATTTGGAAGTAGACCCAGCGACATACCTGTTGGCAAAGTCATGGAGAAGATCATCCTGAACACGCCGGTGAAACGCACGAAAAGAGAGCGGCATGTCTAATATGAAGATAGGTAACACTAGTTTACAGCATTTTTGAACTCGGTAAGCTGATGATTGTTTTTGGTGTAGAATCATGCCCTCAGTTCGAAAACGCGAAGGAAAAAAATTACAGTATAGCGAAAATTTTTTCGACTTTCCATACAAGGTTGATGATTTGAAATCGATTTTTGTTCTATTATTAAGCAAAGTCGCTCACTTCACACATCTCATTCTCCGTAATCAATGCTCCGATTGAGCTGAAATTTTTACTGTATTTCGCCTACATATGATATGTCAAATAAACGTTGAGAAAGAATTTTTTAATTATTTTTTTCTTATTGAAAAAAATACATTTCTTCATATAATTTTGGAAATTTTGCTAAAATTTAAGGAGATCGTCCCCAAAACTCGCCAATATCTTGAATTTTATCAATCTGACGCAAAACCTGTATTCAAATGATCGAATGGTATTATATTCAGCTTTTAATTAATGGAAAAATATTTAAAATTGGTTGAACAAAACGCAAGATATTTGAATTTTATAAAATTCCATATTTTAAAAAGTTGTAAAACTCGATATTGAGCTAAAACTCAAAAACTGTTCTACTTTAAATTTTTTGAAGCACGGTTTCGAAATCTGCGCTAAATTATGCTTCAAAAATGTTGGTCGTTGACAGAAGTTCACGACTTTTGTTTTATTTTGTAAACAAGTGTAATCAACGCTGCTGTATCCAGGATCTTACCGAATATCAGAGGTGCGAGAAGAAGCTAGAGACGTATTCTGGCGGGTGTATCATTCTCGCTCCATGCTTAGGTATGGAGTTCCGGTATGAGCTGCAGTATTGAGGTTGAAGAAGAACACAACAAGGCTAACAAGCACATTCTGGCTTCTGTCAATAAGTGTGGCCAGTGCGTAAGAATAGCACGCGATATCATCGGAGGCAGTTTGCGTTATAGCCGGGATGATTCCTGTTCACATCACTCTGGTTGAAATGCTTTCAAAGAAGGTGAATTGCAAACGCAAGGAGAATGCTTTGCGTGGACTCATTGGCTAAGTGGCAACACGAGTGGAACAACGTGGATAAAAGAAGGCAACCCGAGCAAAATCTGAGAGCAAATTGAAAACTAATTTTGTTGTTGTGATATTGCAAATTTTTATAACTCGTTTTGGTCGTTTTGACGGTTAAACTTCAAAAATGAGAGCAGAAAAATGTTCTGTGATAGCAAATTGAAAACAACCCAACAAACATTGTTGTTGTACAACAGATGAACAATCTTCTCTTCAGCATGATTTTAAAAGTTTTGGCTGAATAAGCTGTTATTCAGCTATCATTGTTAGTTGGGAACTCCTGCTATCGATGATAGCATATTGATAACTGTGTTTTGTTATCAGCGCAAGAAAAATGGAAAATCGTTAAATGTAGAGTTTTTCGGTTGATATCAAATCATAAATGCAATAATATAATTGCACTAATGATATATCCCTAGAATAACTTTACATAGTTTACTATCCTAACACTACATAATTACTTATATTAATTTAAAATGACAGCAAACCCAAAACAAAATTTGAAATCAAATTAAGTAAATATAAACTGAGATCAAAATGTGATATCAATTTGTTGCTGAATACAAATCATGTTTTCGATTTGCTGTAATTTGTTGTTGGACTTTGTTCGAGAAACCTACCGGCTCATTCCAAATGTGTCAGTGTGGTCGTTCAGAAAACAGAGTGAAGTGGACTTTCAACTGACGCAATGTCTGTCAATTTCTGAAATCCAGCCTGCTCGGTCAACGATCGAAAAGACTCCGAAACATGTGGTGCTCGTTTGTCCACGGTTTACAGAAGTACGTAGTGAGATGGCAGTGGGCGGTGCTGGTGATTTCGATCCTGAAAACATCGTAGGTGGAATGCGTTGGACAGAACAGAACGATCACGCAAATCATGTCGTCGCTGCAGCGAAAATGACATGATGACCATAGGGCCAGGAAGTAGTCCTGATACATCGTCCTAGTCTCCGACCGAGTTGCGAAGAGAATGACTGCGACCTAGCTGTGCTTGCCAGAGGCTGCTGATTTGTTGTCAAGCAGAGCCACCCTCATATTTATACCCGATGCGGTAAGCTCACGTGTATTCAGCATGACCATGTTCCGGTTGACGGGTTTGATTCCCGGTCGGTGTAGGAAATTTTCGTTAAGCAAATTTCTTCAACTTCGACAAAAGTTGAAGAGGAAGCGTAGCAGGCCAATTGAAGCAATTTGTTCTTAGATTGTACCGTATTAGTGGGTTGAGTAGGAGTTCATTCCCGCACTACCTGAGCTATCTTCTCAGGTGTCTGTTGCACATATTTGCCTTATAACCCTCCGTAGCAAAGAAATGAAAAAAGGGGTTTCAGGGGCGTTCCACAAGGTCCTAGGGGATCTCTAAGGCGTTTCATAGAGGTACCAAGAGGTTTCAGGGAGTTTCATGGGGTCTCAGGGGTGTTTTAGGGAATCTCAGGGGCATTTCAGGGGGCCTTAGAAATATTCAGGGTTATTTCAAGGAGGTTTCAAGGGCTCGCAAGGGATTCAGGCGAACTTTAAGAGGTCTCAGGGGAGTTTTGGGGAAAGGGAGGGGTAGAGTGTACGTACAAGGATGTCTCATAAGGGCATGAATCTCAGGTTATCAAGACGTTTCAAGAGCGATTCAGTGATTTCAGGGGTGTTTCATTGGGGCACAGAGGGTTTAAGAATGCCTCCAGGAGGTCTTGGGGACCATTTCAGCCTCATGGGGCTTTCAGGGGGTTCCAGGGGTTCTCAGTCGAGTTTTTCAGCAAGCCTCAGGGGCGTTTTAGGGGGTCCCAGTGGGTCTCATGAGGGCTCCAAGGGGATTCAGGGAGATTATATTGGGACCCATGCGATTTCAGGGGGCTTCACGAGGTCTCAGCGGCATTTCAGGAGGCCTTAGGATGTTTTGGGGGATTATTTTCTGGAGTTTCAGGTGGTTTCATGGAGTCTCAAAACCAGAAATGTTTCAAGGGTCCTCAAGGGGTTCCATTGGGATTCCAAAAGTATCAGAGGCCTTTCGGGATAGTTTCTGAGAGTCTTAAGGGGTTTTAGGATTTCAGAAAATTTTAGTGAATCTCAGGTGCATTTCAGGAGGTTTTATGAGGAATCATGAGCATTTCAGGGGCTTATAGGAGTGTCTTTGAATCCCTCTGACGCGCCTCCCAAACTTCTTGTACGCCTGTGAAATGAGTTGAAACAACCATGAACCCTCCTGAAACTCCCTGAGACGCCTTGAAACCTATCTGACCCCCTTTAATTGCCCGCTGATTGTCCGTAAAGCCCCGTGAAAACCTTAGAAACCCCCTGAAACTCCCTAAAGTCCCTTGAAACTTTTTGAAACATCTTGAAACACAGTAGAACCCCTGCTGAAATATCTTTGAAACCTTCTGCACTTTCTGAAAATGCGTCCAAAAATATTTTGAAACTGCCCTGAAAACCTCTAGAAATGACTTGATACGCCTCTGAAAACCCACTGGACCGCCATTGAAAGTTTCGTAAAACTGCATCAAATCCCCTGGATCTTCTTGAAACGCCTTGAAATTCCCCTGAAACATCTCTGAAGTCTTCAAGAAAGCTTCCTGAAACCTCCAGAAATCCCCTCTAAATCGTCCTCAAACTGTCTAGGGCGCCTCGAAATCCCTCTGAAACCCCCGTTAAAACTCCATTAACTACCATTATTAATTCAGGACTCGAGCACTACAAAAAAAGCTGTGCTGGTCACATGCAGCACGAGCGTGGACCAAACTGGCGCGATGGCGTGCGTCCTGAAAGTTAAAAGCCCTAATCCCTTGAAACGCCACTAAACGCTTTGACACACTTTGAAAATCCCCTTGAACCTTCATGGATGCCCCCTTGACACCCCTTAAACTCTCAAAAAGCCCCTCTGAAATCCCCTCATTTGTTTTTTAAATGCCTTGAACAAAAGGGCCGAAACTTCCTTGAAAATCACTTCTAGTAAGCTCTCTGAAACGCTTTGATACGGTTTGTTACTCCTCTGAAACATCCTTAGAACTGCCTTGAAAGTCATCTGGAACAACGTTCAACCTCCGGGAACTCCTCTAAAATATTTCTGAAAATCTCATAAAACTTCCAACACTTAATGAGCGCACTGATGGTTGCAGACTTCCAGAGCAATTCTTTTAGAAAATGGAGTTTAAGGAAATCAAAATTCAATGGGAATCATACGAGACTGGATCTAGATGTTTAGGGGATATTTGTCGACTATGCACGGAAAATCAAATGAAAACAAAAACTTCCAGCTTCCAAAAGTTCCTATTTTGAGTACGGGTTTTCTCTCGTGTAGAACTAATGAACATTTTTTTAAATTACAGAAATAGCTGATTACACAAACATCTCATCAAACGCCCATACTCACCCCTACTGGGTCCATGGCCAAGGATCGGCCCGTGCGGTCCGACCGGCCCCGGTCCATGCGACTGCGGTCCCGGCCCCAGCCCTATCGACAGCGGGATGTGCTGGGGAAACGAGTGCACCGACGAGGACGCTCCCTGATGGTCCTGGTCGATCGATTCCAGCGCCACCTGGTCCGGGTCGTTCTCGCGCGTTTCCACCTCATCGGGGCTGACCGCTTTGACCACCTCCACCGTATCGTCGGCCACCGTTATCTGCGCGGGGAAAGGAAAAAAAGACGAACGACACGTGATTAGCTGCTCAAACTTGTCAATCAACGCTCGCTCTCTCTGGAACGGAGCTTAAGGGCAGGTTGCGGACAGTTGTTAGTTGGGCTGTCAGAGAAAAGTGAAATTATGTCACTTTCCAGTCGCGGGGGGGTTTGTGTGATATCGTGATTGTTATGGATGGAAACTTTTCATTTCTGAGGAGCTACGGGGCACGCAGGAGAGATATCGCACCACCATCACCATCCACTACGCGGACAGCATGTGGATCTTGCGCGCATCCGGTCCAGAGCGGTTGATCGGATTTCTATTTTTTTTTTCTTGTCTGTAACAAATGGTCACCAGTCAGTGATAGACTGGTAGTTGCGCATTCTTGTTTTGAACCAGCCGCTACTGCGGAGTCAAGTGCATTACATTCCCGCGTTTGTGGATGCGCGCTTTCCAATTTTTGCCATTTTTTTCGCGGTTTGTTGTACACAGTAGCATTTAAAAATTGTGTGACGGATAGCTTAAATTTTTAATAATCAAAGAATTAAAACAATAATGTAGAGGTTTTTTGTGTAGCTTAATTGTAACAACGAGGAATCGTTAGAAGAAAATAAAACTATACTTTGTAAATGATCAAGGTTAAAGCATGTAAATTCAATGATAAGAATCGATGCACACAGATTTTACAGATAATTGTACAATTGCCAGAATGTTTCTCACGGTAATAGTCATATCACAGAAAAATCGAAGACAAATCGTTCAATGATAACGAAACATAACCCCCCTTATGCTCAAATTTTTATCATGATTTGAAATCGATGTCAATATGATTAAATGATTTTATAGAGGATAACGTGCCTCTGGAGCCGGCTATCTGATACCTGTTTCAAGGATTCAAGGAGTTTTTTAAGAGCATTCCGCCAGGTTTCATTGGCGATTAAATGACCCTTAAGGGCGATTCAGACGACCCCAGAAGCCTTTAAAGGGCGTTACAAGACGTTTTTAGGGGCAAAAGTATTTCAGAAGTACTTCAGAGAGTTTTAGGTTCTCCGGAACGTTTCCAGGGCGTTCTGAGAGTTAAAAGAGCATTTGATAGCATTTCAGGGACGTTTCAAGGGGGTTTCAGAAGCATTATGAAGGTGTCCCAAGGGGTTTCAGGGGCATTCAACATCAATTATGTTGATTTCAAAGGGATAACGGAGGCGGTCAAGGTTGTATCAGGGGGTTCCGGGAACAACATTGAATCCTAAGGTTTTTGTGAAGAGGTCTCTAAAAATCATCATATAATTTCCTTGAATACCTCCGAAATCCCCCTTAACCCTTTGGAGCCGGAGGGGTCATATATGACCCCAGCATAGGAACGGCTGTATAAACTCACCCATTTGATAAAACAGAAAACTGTTGATGATGAACCTGGGCTTGTTAGGTAAAATTAAGTGAATACAGAATACTGTCTTCGGCAAAGTTACTGCAAATTGACTCCTCTATTACAGAAAAATGGCCATATTAGTATTTGGGGCTTCATTGACAACCTAGAACATCCTGAACACCATTAAATTTGGAAAATAATTGACATACCAGTTGAACTAAAAGCTGAACATGGATGTGGGTTACGTTTATATGTATTCATCTAACCTTTGTCAAGAATACCAAAAGATGTTCTAGGTGTTCCAAACTGTCCTAAAGTAATACATTTCCGTCAAATCTACAAGAATAATTTTATGTATTTTCGCCACAAATAATATCATGGCATAACCAACTGGGATCCGTGAGGCTCTTGACATTTACAATGCCATTTATAGACACCATTGGGATATTCCAGGTCAGCCAAACTACTTTGGAGTTCAGAACTTCAGGTCTACCCTCGTAACAGGAGCCATATCTGTTATACTGAGTAACGTTGCATAATCAACCGCAGTTACTGGAGTAATCTGAAGTCTACTAGCTTATTACAAACCATTGGGACATTCAGGATCATCCAAGCTGTACTATAATGAAGTCCTTCAAATTTACAAGAATAACTTTATGTGTTTTCGTCATAAATAATAGTAGTGCATAATCTGCTGAGCTCCGTGAAGCTTTTGAAATCTCAAATGCCATTTAGAGACACTATAAGAATGTTCCAGGTCAACCAAACTATCTTGGAGTTCAAAATTTTAGGTCTTCACTCGTAACATCAGCTATCTCTGACATACTGAGTAACGTTTCATAATCAATTGCGGCGACTGGGCCAAACTGAAGTCTACTATATATTATTATGAACCTTTGGGACATTGAGAGTCATCCAAACTATCCTGGAGTTCAGCTCTTGATGGTAACAGTAGTTATTTTCACAATAAACTTTAAACTGTAATCTGTAATCACCCTGGCACATCATGAGTCATTTCAAGATAGTTTTGAGATATTCCAGATCAACAACAGTACTCCGGAGACCATAGCTCCAGGTCTACACTTGTGGTAATAGCTTTTGCCACTACGTTAAGTAGTGTTACATAATCCACTGTACTTACCAAAGAAGTTGGAGTAACAATAAGCGTTGTTATATATTGTTAGGATATTATGGGCTTCCTTACTGTTATGAAGGATAGCTGATGAAAACAACCACTATGACATGAGGTGATTTCATTTCAGATAGTAATGGTACACTATATTTTTTTTGATAATTTAGCTATGTCGTAGTCTCTGGTTGTATTCTGTGAGCTCCAGTAAGTATAATAGATTATGCAACATAACTCTATATAGCTAAAACGGAAGCATCAATTGCTGTAGATGCCAGATATTAAATATCAGAATAGTTTGGATGGCCCCGGCTAAACTTATGATGTCCATTGAATACTCAGAAGATTTGTTGGACTTGATAGATTATAAATCTTACCTTTGTATAATGAAGGCTACCGTTACACTCGTAGACTTTAGAGTATAATCTCAAGAATGGTTTGGATGACCTAGGATATCCCGGTCTGATACTGTATATAGAATTTGCAAAAGACTTACTGATCATGATAGATTACAAATTGTAGCTTTGTGTTATGAAAAAAGTTACCGTTACACCCGTTGACTTTAGGATGTAAACTCAAGAACAGTTTGGATGACCTAGGATAGACTGAATGATCTGATACTTTCTATTTACCTTACAGAAGACTTACTGGACATGATAGATTACAAACCGTTGCTTTGAATACTGAAGGAAGTTATCGTTACAACCGTAGACTTGAGGATCTCAACTCAATAACTGTTTGGATGACCAAGGATATCCCGACTGATCTGATGAACTTTCAGAAGACCTAGTGGACATGATAGATTACAAATCGTAGCTTTGTATAATGAAAGAAGTTACCGTTACACCCGTAGAGTTTAGGATTAAAACTCAATAACTGTTTGGATGACCAAGGATATCCCAACTGATCTGATACTGTCTATTGAATTTTTGGAAGACTTATGGATGAGGTAGATTACAAATAGTAGCTTTGTATAAAGAAATAATCTACTGTTGCATCCGTAGACTTTGGGATCTATCCTCAAGAACAGTTTGGATAACCCAGGATATTCTGACTGATCTGATACTGTCTATTGAACTTTCAGAAGACTTACTGGACATAATAGATTACAATTCGCAGCCTTGTATAATGATAGAAGTTACCGTTACACCCGTAAACTTTAGGATCTAAACTCAAGAACAGTTTGGATGACTTAGGATATCTCGACTGATTTGATATTGCCTATTAACCTTTCAGAAGACTTACTGGACATGATAGATTACAAATCGTAGCTTTGTATAATAAAAGAAGTTACCGTTACACCCACAGACTTAAAGATCTTAACTCAAGAATAGTTTAGATGACCTAGGATATCCAGATAAATATTCTGCATAATATTTTACCATTTTTATACTATTGACTTCCAAAACTACAGAAAAACGTAGACAAAACTCCATAATGACGCTTGGAAAAATTCCGGCTTCAAAGGATTAAACCTCCTTGGACATGTAACGCTCCTGAGACCTCCTAAAACCCACGAAACGCCTGCGTAAGGCCTTTGAAACACGCCATAAGTTCTCTGTAAATTATTGAAATGCCTCCGAAATTTCTCCAAAATCCCCTTGGACTTCAAGGCACAAGGCACATAAGACCCTCCGAAACTCCCGAAAACGCCTGGTAACACCTACGAAATCCGCCAAATATTCTCTGAACTTCCTGAAATGCCTTCGAAATCCCCCTAACCCCCTCCACCACATGAGATCTCTTGGAACCTCCTAAAACTCTTTGAGACCACTTGAGACGCCCTTAAACTACCCTGAGACCTCATGGTACCCCCTGTAACGCCATTGAGACTCGATGGAACTCCTCCCGAACCCTCTGAACTTCTTAAAGCGCCCCGGAGCCCCCTGGGCATCCTTGAAGCCTCCTGAGAGGACCCGAAACACTCTTGAAACATCCCTGAGATCTCCTGGTGTTCCACTGAAACCCCTTGGGACCCCATGAAAATGCCACAAAAGTTCAGTTTATTGTGTGCAGTGGCTTATAAGAAATTATAATTTCCCCAACGGGGGAGGAAAAAACCCAGCAAAGCACCTGCAACCTCCCTTTGCTCCCCTATCAACGACCCCAGGGTACCGTTGCCATAGCGACCGTCAATACTAGTTGTCTAATACACAATATAGGTTCTAAATAGCCGTAGTGCGTGGACTTAGTCCACAACGCGATTGATCCCGGATTAAAAGTGCAGTGCATAACAATTACCTGGTTTTAGTGTATGGAAACGATTGATTTTATTTGCTTTTGCGTGTATAGTTCTACGGCAACAGAAAAACACCCAGAGCACATAGATATCTTGTCATGGCTCATCGATCCCATTGAACTTGATTTTCCATCAATTCATAGAAATTCATTCAAGTTTCATAGGAGTTGCAGAAGGGTTTCAGTTCTTTGGCGTCCCGGGGATTCCTAAGGGCTTCTAAGGGGGGTTCAAAGATGTTCAGAGGAGTATCAAGCATTTTAAGGGAGTACCAGGGGGGTTTCCGGCGGGATTCATGGATAATTTAGAGGGCTTCAAGGAAGTCTGATGGGTATTCAGAGGGGTTTCAAGGCGCTTGAGGGTTTCAGGAGGTATAAGGGATATACCTGCTGGATTGCCCTTGGAATCACGCTGTAAAGGTCCTGAAACCCCATGCAACGTTCCTAAAACCCTCTAATACACCCCTATACACTGACATCCTCTGGAACGCCTCTGATGCCCCCTGAAATCCCTTGGAAGGCTCTTTAAACCCTTTAAACTAGCTGAAACACCCTGAAACGTCCCTGAATATGCGTAGAACACCACTGAAACGTCCCTGAAACTCTTGAAATCCCCTAGAATGCTCCTTACACACTCTGAAACCCGCAGAAGCACCCTGAAACATCTTTGAAATCCTATGAAACGCCCTTGAAACCCACTTGAATAAACCAGCAACCCCCTGAGTCCTCTGGAAAACCCCTGGAAGCTCCTTAAATGCCTTCCGTATTCCTTTGAAGGAAAATTAAACGCTTCTGAAACACCTTAAAACTCGTTGGAACACTCCTGAAACAATCTGAAACGCATTGAACAACCCACACCCTGGAATGTCCCTAAGACCCCATGGAACGCCCCTGGGTCCCTCTGAAGCACCCCTGAAACTAACTGAAATGCACCAGAAATCTCTTTCAAACCCATGGAGCGCTCATAAAACCCCATGGAACACCCCTGACAGTCGAGTCAGGAACATCTTAAAACACCCCTGAAACTCACAGGAACATCCCTGAAACATCCCAGAAGCCCCTTGTAACACCCTTGGAACGCCCCTGGGACCCATTGACATCCCCTGGAACGCTCTCAAAATCAGCCGGAATACTCTGGAAGGTCCCTGAAACATCATGGAACGCACCTGAAACCCCTGGAATACTGCTGGAACGTCCCTGAAATGCACTAAATCCACTGAATATCCCAGAAACTTCATGGAACGCCCCTAGAACTCCTTGAAAACGCCTGAGACGCTCTTGAAATCCACTGACACTCACTGGAATGCCCTGGAACCTCCCATAAACCACATGGAACGCCCCGAAAGCCCTATGAATCCTCCTGAATGCACATGACACTCTCAGAATCACCCTGGGACCTGAAGCCCCGTGAAACACCTTTGGAACCTCTTGAGATAATCATATCATCTGACAGGGCTGCGGTAACACATGTGAGCTGCGGAAGTTGAGTAGCTCTGATTTCTGAATTCTGGCTTCTACCTTCTGGTTTAGGCTTCAGGTTACTTCTTTCCAGCTTCTGGCATTCTAGGGGTTCTCAGGGGGTATCAAGAGAAATCCAACAGGTCTCAGGAGCAGTTTAGGAGGTTTTAAGGAGTATCAAGGAGCTTCTTCGGATCGCAGGGGCGCTTCAGGAATCTCAGGGGCGTTTCAGGGGATTTCACTTAAAATATGGGAGTTTCGGGGGGTTTCAGGGTCATTTCAGCGGTCCCAGGAGCATCTCAGAAGTGTTTCTGGAGGTCTTAAAGGGTATCAAGGGGGTTTTAAATCGTTTCGGAGAGTACTACGGGGTTTCAGAAACATTAAGGAGGTTCAGGTTCTGGACAGGCGATCTCGAGGGGTCCCAGAGGGTATCAGTAGGGTTTTAGGAGGTCTCTAAGGCATTTCAGGAGGTCTTAGGTGACAAGTTGGAGATTTACAACTTCCGAGCGATCACAATTCTGAAAGCCGTATACAAAGTGCTATTCCAGATCATCTTCCGTTATCTTTCACTCAAAATAAATTAGTCTAAGAGAGGTTTTCAAGCAGGCTACGTTGATGGTCACTTGACAACGGACCAAATCTTCACCGCGGTGGCAAATCCTCCAGAAATACCGTGAATACCTGGTTCCAACGCACCACCTGTTCATAGATTTCAATGCAGCGTACGACAGTATCGACCGCACAGATCTATGGAAAATCATGGACAAGAACGGCTTCTCTGGGAAGCACACTAGACTGATCAACGCAACGATGGACAGTGTAACAACGCATCTTCAGTGGAAGTCGGGCCTACTACGGTCTGTGGTTGAAAAAAAAATTCACAATCACACCAATTGTGCCAAGTACAAAACGCTGATAAGACCGGTGGTACTCTACGGAACAAGACCTGGACTACGCTCGAGGAGAACTTAGGACTATCTTTCACGGTGTGCAGGAGAACGGTGTGTGGCGGTGAAGAATGAACCATGAGGTCGCTGCACTCTATGGCGAACAAGCATCCGGAAGGCCGCAAAAGCTGGAAGGATACCAATGGCAGGGTATGTAGCAAGAATTCCGCACATCAACCCTGCATAGCTGTGGTGTAAACCAGGCTTGGCATTGGTCACCGTTGGTAATCACTTTCACGTAACAGAAAACATTCTTCCACATTCACATTCTCGTAATCGCAATAGGCTCATCAAATCGCCTACGCCGTTGCTCAGGAGCTTTTCGGGATGCGAATGTCCATCGAACGAAAGGTTCGAGTAACCATAGAAAACTTCAATGAAGTTTTATTTTTTTTAACAACGACCGTCATCGATTACCAAATCGACGGTCATGAAGGTCAATGCAGCAGTTGCAAAACTACTGTGTTTATCCAAATGATTTGGCCGCTTTGAATTCTCACCACTGAGGATTAGTTTTCACGAGTAGTGAAGACTATTGAGTTATTGGTCCAGTTTAGTTATGAAATATCGTTTAATACAGGTTAACTGCTGGCCGCAGTGGGAACAAACTGTTCTTTCCATTTTTATGTAAAATCAATCTATTCTACTGTTTAGCTCTTTGAATCTTCCCAATAGAAAAGGTATTGATGATACTTTCCCTGGTCCGAACACTCACATATATAAAACCACACGAGAGACCGCAGCGGATTATAAATTTTCTCATAAATGCAAAAGAAATAATTAAACAAAAAATTTTGCACCAAATATTTATTTACATAGACACATTTTGGTTCACTATTGTTCACTTCATTCCTCTGGGATACTGTCGAATTTTCCCGGCAGTACCTGGACGGTTTAAGCCGAGGGTTGGGGATGAACATGCAGTCAAAATCCAAAATAAAATGTATTCAAATCTGTGATTCGTCCGACACCTGTTACTACAGTAGTCCTAGAAAGAACTCATCAGATGGAATGCTGTCGTTTGGAGAAAACCTGTCAAACTTAACTCGCCAGCTTACGATCCGCCGATATCCAGGAACGTTTGGCTGGTCGATATCAACAGGGTAATGTCATCGGTCCTTATATATCCAGAGGTTCTTTCACTAGAATAAAACGGAAAACGGAATTTACAAAAAAAATCTCTGCAAGTAATTCAACAAATCTGTACCAATTGCAGCTCTACACCAAGCAATGTGCGGATGATGGAGGAGACGGTAACAGAATTCGGATTGCATAAACGACAAGAGTATGGTAAGGTCTAGGTCTATTTCTCAGCCAACAAAAGTGGTATTGTACTAAATTTTCTTCTGGTACCTATTTAATTGCAGATTGTTCGAGGACCTGAATGAGCCGTGAGAGACGGTTAATTAACTGAAGGTCGGAGTCTATGACGGTCAAGCTAACAAACGAATCGTAACGGTCAACAATGGTTTCTTGGTTACGGGTTTTCCATTAGCGTATGCGATCTATGGTTGCTAACATCGTGGTTGCCTGCGAAGGTCGATACAAGCAAAACCGTGGCATACTTGTGAATCTCGCGACCAATGCCAAGCCTGGTGTTAACAAGAGATTCGGATGATACAAGCAGACCAGGGTGGACCAGGTCAAGAATGATCTGACAAATGTGGGACGTGGTCGAGAATATAAGACTGCAGCCACGAACCAAGTGTTGTGGCGAGCAGGCCCATGCACAGAAAAGCGAAAAGGGAGGGGTTTATTGAAGTTACCGGAAAAGGAGTCCGATTTGATAGGATCTATAGAAAATCGACGTCGCATCGTACACGAAACAACTTATTGTCAATCAAATCCTGATCGTTACTGTAGCGGCTGTGGTAAGCCCAGCCGGCTTAAAAAACAAGCCGGTTTTCGTCGGTTTTAACGATCGACCACCACAGTGTACCGGTCGCGCCACCGAACCACCAGCAAACGAGAGACCATCAATCTGTTATCATCGTCGTAACTCGCACTTGCCCTGCTGTGGAATGATGACGGTATAGGCAGCGGGGTACCTACGTGTGTCACTTCAAAGGCAACCAAACCGCACTGCGCTGCAATGCACCGCTCTTGTTTGTGAAGGGACAAAACACACAAAACGAAGCAATCTTCGCAACCGAAACCGAAAGTGGACACTAGCAACTACCAACTGGAAGATGGAAGCTGCCAGTTGGAAGCAAACCGGTGTGCCGGTACGGCCCTTCGATAAGCTTCAACTTTCGTACAGTCAGTGCTGACAGGTGAGATACGACGATGTGTGAAAGTGATCGATCTCGATCCGTCGCCGCCGAATTTGGGAGATGCAGGTGGCACGTATCCTGCTTTGGCGTGGTGTACCGGACGGGCTAGCAGGGGAGAAATCCGGAAACGGTTCCAGGAAATTTGGTGCATGGGAAAGTTCCGTTTGTACCGGGAGGATACATATGGAAAAGCCGCAACATGGAAGGGTTTTTATATAAAGAAACAGCTTGAGATATTTATGCTTTAGGTTATCGCCTGAACTATTTTCAAAAACTTCTTTCAATAGAATGGTGATCTAGTTTGTGATTCACATTTATGATTATTCTTTATGACAGACATTCGATAACTTATCAATGTTTACGGGTAATAAATTTAATGCGATCCAAAAAAAATCTAGATATTATTCCACTACTGGGGTAGATCGTAACATTGGAAAAAGGTTCATTACATACACTTCAGGAAAACAAGGGAAGTCCGGGAAGTTTAAAGAGAGCTTCAGGGGGTTCCTGAGGAAATCATGGGGCTTCACGGGGGCTTACGAGAACTTTTTGACAACCTCAGGGGGTTTTATATGGGATTCATGGCGTTTCAAGGGGTTGTCAAGAGCTTCG
The DNA here is from genome assembly GCF_035046485.1 of Aedes albopictus. NCBI lineage: Eukaryota > Metazoa > Arthropoda > Insecta > Diptera > Culicidae > Aedes > Aedes albopictus. Next base: position 98,326,218 of record NC_085136.1, read on the forward strand.
TGGGGGTTCCCGGGGACTTTCTGAGGGTTGTTAAGGTGTTCCAAAGTACCTCAGTGTGCTTAAGTAAGTTACAGGAGGTCTCAAAGTGCGATCCTGGCAATTTAAAAGAACCCAGACAACCAGGCATCGCATAGGGATGCACGCTGTACATCGTATAAAGTACTATTTTAAGTCACTATCGCATATATGTACGGCTGAAGGACAATTTTCATCGCATATGATGTTATTTTTTGAACTTACTGCGATGTATCTGGTAAAATCATATAAGAGTGCAAATTAACTTTCATAATGCATGACTACATCGTAGTAGACGCTTGAGTGCGACGAACTTTGCTTATTCGCAAAAGCGTGCGAATGAACTCGCAAAGTGTCAAATGAATTCGCATAATTGCGTATTGCTGTGTGCGTTCAAGATGCAAACAGTGCCCAAATGCGCTTCAAACGCGGTTACACATGTTACCAAAGCCAACGTAGGAACCATAGTCAATATCACCGCCAACCTAGAATTCGAAAGCTCCCACTGACATCGGGTTACTTGTTGGAAAATCTTACCGCATTTGGTGCTCCCGCATTTGATATTTGCATTTTGAATGCACACAGCAATACTGCGATGATTATACGACTTCGCTTGGTGCTTTTCTAATTATGTCAGTTTTACTCGCATTGGTGTACAAACAAAATCGCATAAAAGTGAAAATAAACTCGTTCAAATGTACATACAAACTCGCATAAGCTAGAATAATAGACATATATTAGACTTCTAATGGCGCAACAAATCTTGTGACTAACATCTAGTAGGTGTGTGTCTTGGATGTGGTACTTAAAGTGTCAAATTTTAATGAATTTGATCATAGCAATCTTAAATGAATACCAAAACAAATCCTTCCATGTGAAAAGTCAATCGTTACGATCTTTATTCGTAATATTTGGGGTTTTGTGTCGCCGATGGCTCTCTGTACTAATGGGTGTGCAGAAATGAAAATTGTAAGAAACTGTTAGATGGTTTTACTTTAACAACCGCCAAGATTCACCTTGTGTCAGAACCTAAAAAGTGTCATCGTTCGCACTTCTTGCTCTTTGACTAAATACGGGTGACCCGAAACTACTTTAGATACACAGGAAATTGCATAACTGCATTTAAAAGTAGAATAGTGCGTATCGGCAATTTCTTTTGCTTGCTGCAGTCAGTGGTCATCCAAACTAGTATCCGAGACTCTCGTAAAAGATAATGTATCGGGGAAGCTGATTTAGCACCTTAAAATACCAATAACAGTGAGGTCTAAATGCCTACAGTAGCCTGAATTACTTAGGAATTTTCGCCCAGAATGGAGAGTCTGGCCATCATAGTCTTGGTGGTTCTGACTAAATTTCCTAAACTGACAAAGCCAGACTCTTCAAAGATCTATAGATTTGTTCACTCTAGAATAAATAGGATCCTTTAAATAGTATTCCAATTAAATTCTCACGGGGTGGAGCGGGGAGAGGGTCCTGGTTGATAGACAAATTTAATGAATTGGCACAGGTAAACGCAAATTGACCGGACGCATTTTGGGCTTCAGCTCAACTTCTAATAAATGCTGTGTAGGACTGCTTGTCTGCAAGAGTCCGCATTGTCATCGGTATAAGTGGTATGTCCCGTATATGCCAGATCCTAGACCAGATCAGTCTCCAAACGGTTCACTTCCGCAGACTGTTTATCTAAAAATAGAAAAAAATAAATAAATACTATTTGACACATTAAGTACCACCGAAGCACGCCTTTCGAAAATCAGGACTACTGTGGTTGAATCATCCTAGTCACAACCTGAGAGAGAGGAGACAGCTGGCTTCGACTGCGTGCTACTTAATGTCAAGGACGACCTGTCACAAACTGTCACCGCAAACCGAGCTGAAAATCGCACATTGATGGTGTGGAGTGGCCAAATATCCAAAAGATCTTATCAAAATTTTGCTCCGTTTGTTGTATTTAAAAAAGATCAAATAATAATGATCAGTTTCCCACGACCAGCGCAACGAATCCATTTATTTTCCATGCTCTGTCGCAACGAACTAATATGCAATTCATTTTTGACCAATAATATATTTTCAAACCATTGTGCGGCGCTAAAAGTTGTAAAAAGAAGTAAGAAGAAGACATGTAAACATCGTGGCTGTCAGTGAGCTGTCTCCTCTCTCTCAGGTCACAACCACAGTATGGGGAAATAGCGCCTCTAGCGTTCTATACTTGTACTTCTTTTGCTAGAATCGTTAACGTTGGCATATTGCGATGTGATATGTGATAACAATGAAAGAGGTGCTGTTTAAGTTGCAGAAGGTGCTATATTACGTCGCAATAGTGCATACCGTACATCGCATAAGATATCGCTTCATGTCATATAGCGTCATTATTTTCCCGTCAATGCACGTATAGCGCCTCCACTTTTGTACGCATAAGGCACTTTTACTGCATCTTATGCGTTGTAACTTTACCGCATAAAAGTACGTATAACATGAACATAAACTTCATTATACGTGCAAATTGGTTGTCTGGGAAGTTTCTGGGTATTTTATGAGTCTCTGGGACATCAAGAATTTTCAGGGGTTTTCAAGGGGGTTTCGCAGGGTTTCAAAAGCCTTGAGGAGAGCTTCAGGATGGGGCGATGGAGGGCGGAGGGGAATGGCTTTTCATTCTTCCGAGCGGTTTCAAGGCGTTCCAGTTGATTTCAGGTGGTTTCAGGTGGGCTCTGGCCCACCACTTAGGCTCAGACAGTCTTAGAAAAGTTTCTGGTGTCTCAGAGAGAGAGAGAGAGGTTTACGAGTGTCTTAAAATGATTTCTAAGAGGTTTCAGAGGGCTTTTTAATAGGTTTTAAAAAGTTTCAAGGGGTTCCTAAAAGTTTAAGGAAGTTGATACTTAGTTAAACATGTGACCTCATATATCCCATCTCTTGAGGGTTGTCAGGATAGGGAATCTCCATGGCTTGTCATAGGCTTTGGATAGGTCTAATGAGAGTACATCTACGTACAGGTTCCCACTCGACATTTTCTTAAAAATAGGTAGACTCTGAAAAGCACGTTTTCGTAATCACACCGAAATCTGTTGACAGGCGACGATCAACCATCCAAGTTATCATTTTGGAGAATACTGGCGACGGAATCAATGACCAGAATGTCTAGAAAGATGGATTATTAAGGTCAAGCTTCATATTGCCCATCACAAAACAGAAGTCTTTGAAGTAGTTCAAAAGATGGAGACCACGTAATTGCTGCGAAACTCGCATTGAAGTACCTATGGTGGATGATTGCCTGAACTTCAAGTAGCACGTCCACTAGGCAGTATACTGTCATGGTAAATTTAGAACTGATTATTCAAGGTTTCCAATCTTCGGCACCCCTGCACTGGAAATAACGTCAGTTGATCCATGAGAATATTATTTGTGTGAATATTTCGTAATCCACTGCATTACGTTCCCCAGCCATCTTAGTAAACTACAGCAGAATCACTTGGCATGATACGGGACCTCGCAATACAGGCGACTTGTTCAGCCAAAACACCACCCCTCAATGGCAGCTACACACTGAATGTCTCGTCATGATGCTTGCTGTCAACGATGCTTACTAGGGGAAAGACACGCAAGGGGAATGTCACTAGTCATTATTCACACCCAACAATTTGGATGATTTTTTCCAACTTGAGCAGAAATCTTTTAGTAAGAAAATTAACAAAAAAAACTGTCAAATGAAACTTATTTTCTCAAGTGTTTTTTTTTTGTAAAAGTAGCGTGCAGATGATCTTCAAAAGGCCGGCTCCAGAGGCACGTATCCTCCATTTGGGACATTTGTGCAAAGATTGCATTATTGAAGACACACTTTCTTTTATAATGAACCAATTTAATCCAAAGTAAACAAATCTTGACATAGAGTCTAGAAACTGCTTGTTTTTAATTCTGATTGTTGGTAATTGGTCGTGAAATTCACTAGTTTCTTGTCTACAACCGTAATGATTTCTAGAGCAACCAACATTATTGCTGTACAACAGATGAATAAGCCGCTCTTGAGCTTGATTTTGACAGCTGTCATTGTTACTTGGGATCTCTCCTAAATTTCCCGAATACTTGGAATACTTGGAATAATTTGGAATTCCTCAAGATATTGAGAAATACCTGAATACACTGTTCGGGAATCCCCTGACAGAATTTCCAAATGAAACTTTGAAGAAAGTTTTAGAAATATTCCTGGCGAAATCACGTGGAATACCCGAAAGAATATTTGTAGATGCAAATGGGAAAACAATCTGTAAATATTCCTATAAAAAAAACTTTTATAAAACTCCAATGGGATTCATGTGAAAATCCCAAGTAAATATTTACGACTGAATCCGAAAAGAATTACCTAAAAGTATCTTTTATCGGAATCCTAGAAATTTTTTTAGGAAATCTCATGAAGAAATATCGGGAGGAATTTGTGGGGTTATCTTTGTATGAATATCTGCAAGCTTTCCTGTTTAGGCCACTGAAAAAAATCATGCAAGCATCTTTGGAGGAGTCCCTTATGGCAAAACTGGATGTATTTCCTCTTTGTTTTGGTTTTTATTTTTTTTTATTGAATAATGGAGTAACATTTTCAAAATCGGTTTTCATACACATTAAGATGAAGGTTAGAGGTGTCTTCTGATTTTTCACCTGTTGGAAAATGTTTTTTATTTTTGCAGAATTTTTTTCGAAATTTTGTTAAAAAATGGTGTCAGTAAGAATTTCTGGAAGATGTTTCAAACGAATTCTTGGGAATATCTCCCTGAAGGATTTTTCAAAAGAGTATCTTAAAGATTTTCTGAATGAATCCCAGGAAAAGTTTCTGAAAGAATCCATTGAAGACTTTCTTAAGGAACCCTTGGAAGTATTTGGGAAGAAATTCCTGGAAGAAATATCAAAAAGCATTTAGGAATTTTCGAAAGAATCTTCAAGAAATTTTGCGGAGGCACTTCTTCTGAAGAAAACCATGGAAAAATCCCTAGAGGAATTTCCAAAATTATTGAATACCTGCAATTTCGAAAGAAATTCATGAAATGCTTTCCAAAGGAATCCATTAAGAAGCTATTAGAGGCATTTCAGAAGCATTATATGGAGATTTTCCAAAGGAATCATTGAGAGAATTTATGAAGAAAACTTAATTTTTTAAAGGATTCCAAATATTCGATTTTTATGGAACTGCTGGAAGATTTCCGGAAGAATCCATGGATGATTTTCTGAGGAAGTCCTCCTGAATGTACTCTAGAGAAATATTTGGATTTTTTTTTAAATATTTAGAGTGTTTATAGAAAGATTCCAGGAAGCAGTTTCTCTAAATTATTTATAGAGAATTTTACTATAGAATCTCTGAACAACTTTCTTGGGAAATCTCTGAAATTACTTCTTAAAGCAAACTTTTGGTCAATTCAAAATGAAGTTTATGGAAGATAGTATAGCTGAATATCAGGGAGAGTTTCTAAAGAAATGCAAAGATGAATTTCTATTGGAATCTCTTGAATCTGGAGTCCCCAATTGAGAATGACAATAGTTCCAGAACTAAAAAAAAGTTTCTTGGCAAAAAAATCGGCATCAGTGGAAGATTTTGTAATGGAATGAGGAAATTTCAGGTGTAATTGAATTTTTAAGAAAATTCTGGAAAATTTCATGAAACCCTTGGAAAAATATCAGGAGGAATATTTGAAGAAAATTCTAACGAAATTCTTGAATTTTGAATCAGCGCATGTCAGATTTTCTATGAAGAATTCTCAAGAAATCCCTGCAGAGAACTTTCGAATGAATCCCTGAAAATTTTAAATTCCTGAAAAAAAATTCTCATAAAAAAACCTGAAATAAATTGATTAGGTATCCATGACAGATTTTGTAAGGGAATGCTTGGGGAAATTTCTGGAAGAATCTAAATTACATGAAATCTCCGAAAAACTTCCTGAGAGCCATTCTGGAAGAATTTCTGAAACAAAATCGTGTAGAATTTTATGAAAGAATCCCGGGATAAATTGTTGAATAAATTTCTGTGATGATTTCCGAAGGATTGCATGGCTGAGATTTGACGAAATCATCTTGAGAAATTTTCGAATGAATTAATTAAGCAGTCCATGTAAGATTTTTTTTATTCTATGTGAAATTTCTAGAAGAACTGTTCTTTGTCGAATTTCTGTGGAAATCCCTAGAATACTATTAAAACATTCCATTTAAATATTTACTTTAAAAATCCTGGAATTTCTGTAGGATTACAGGAATTTCTGTTAAAAAAATCTAAATCAATATCTAAACAAATTTCTGAAATAAAAAATCCGTGGATGAATTTCAAAAGTAATGCATGCAAGATTTTGAAGAGATTTATTTGTAAATTTAAAATTAATTTAAGAATGCATTTTTGAAAGATTTTTTCAAAACATCAGTAATAAAGTTTCTTTTGGAATTTCTGGAAGCATTCTTTATGAATTTTCTAATGGTATCTCTTTCTTGTTGATTTATTCGGAGAACTTGTAGTTATACTAAGCGTCAATGAAAAGTCTGCTATTCTACAAGCAAAAAAAAGTTCCTTGCCAATTTAAGGAAATTGTTCAAAGTGAAAGTACTAGAAAATCAATACCGCGTTCCTGGTCCACTCTCAAACATTTCTAATAATCAGCGATAAATGACACCAAATTACCCGACAACACCAACAAAAAAACATCTTTTTTGGTTAGACAACATTTATCATGAAAGCACCGATATTAAATTACGGGGTCTTTAAAACGAGGTCACTGGGTACATGCAAATATGCACCGAAATTTCTTCTTCCTGTTTCTCCTGGGAGTTTATATTTAGATGTGCGCCTGCCAGTCCATCTATATTGAGCTTCTCGAGAATTTTTAGCATTTCGACAAGTTTCTCTTCGACCTCTAGGTTGCGCGCCAGGGTATAATGTGTGTTGGGCACTTTGCGACGATTAACTCAAATCCGCACACCAGCGCACAATTTGCGCGCCGATTGCCTATGCGCCAAGTTTTTCACTAGCCAAATCACTATTAATCAGTGGTTTAATGAAGTAAAAGCGTTGTTACCGTCAATAATATCTTTGTTGTACATTATTTCCAGACATAAGGAAGTGCAATGTTTTAGACAATGAATGGAACCGAACCCTAAGAGAGATAGAGCTCTTGGCGCGAACCATTTTGAAACTTGTTTATTTACATTTTGTATGGCGCACAACCCGGCGCATGGGCTGTCGGCGCACGAGTTGTTGGCCGGTATGCGGATTTCAGAAAAGATTCGCAATAGTAATGCCGAAAAAGGGCCAATAATTATCGCGGCATCGCTTAACAACGTCGCTCGGTCGGCTCTTATTATCGACTTTTCGGTTGTTGCTTTCACGGATCCTGCCTGCTGCTGCTGCTGCAATATAGGTACCTAGTTGGGTTGTCCTGTTGTAATATTTATTTCCAAAGCTCACTCTGTGAGTTATTGACAGGAGTACTGATTGCACTGCTGCAGAACATCGACACGGTTGGAGGAAAGGAAATTGCTGAAGTTCACTTGCTGCATCCACCTTGCTGGTTTTAACCCTTTCGATCCCAACGCATGTCATTTCTTCTTCCATATGCATGTTGGAGAATTTCACAGGTTGTGGAGCGGACCTGGTGTGATGGTTAAAGCACGTGATTATCACGCCGAGGACCCGGGATCGAATCCCACTCCCGACATAATCACAAAATGTGTGTTCTTCCTTCGGAAGGAAAGTAAAGCGTGGGTCCCGAGATGAACTAGGCTAGGGCTAAAAGTCTCGTTAATACAGATAAAAATAAAAGAAAATCTCAGGTTGTTTTATTTGCTTCATAATAATCACTATTTGTTTCTCAATCGAAAATAAATTTGTTTCTTGAAAAATGGTAACTGAAAGAGAGGCGAACTTGAGAAGAAAATAGAGCTTTCTATTCCACAAAATAATAACTCATTTTGTAGTTCAGATCGATAAAGTGGTGGTCTAATGAATACGGAGTTGTAGGTATGAATCCCAGCGGAACGCAAACATTTTTTTCGCAAAGAATTCATTTAAAAAAACTGATCGAATGGGTTGAATCGATAGGATCTGTTTCCTCGCAGCGAAAAACCCTTGTTGTAGTAATTGAACGTTAATAATACCTGCAACCCAGAGCAAGCGGTCCCTCGGCTGCTGGTTGGTCGTCGTTCATCGTCGTTATCAACCCCAAGCTGTGCTGCCCCGTCAATAATGTCCGCGCGAGGAGCGTTCGGTCTTATCGGTTATTCTCGCTTTTTCACAGTTTACTTTACCGCCGCCGCGCCGCGCCGGTTGTTCGACCCACTGGCGATCGTATGCTGGGAACCGGGGATCAGGGTCCAAAGTCACCAGCCTCCCGCAGTCCCCGTGGTTTCGTAAAATGAAAGGGCGCAAGAGGCTTGATGGGTTCCAATATTTCTTCTGTTTGTGTTTACTTTTCCCGCTGCTGTCTGTCTGGGAGAAGCCGGCGGCTGCGCGTTTCCACGTTCGTACTGCGATCTACAATTGAAACAACCGAACCGAAAGATAGCCAAAAATGTGGTCCCAACAATTTGCCAAATTAAATACACACCCCGCCGCACACGTACGGACGAAACATGATGTCCCGAAGGAGAAAATTACATTATTTTGGTGGAGTCCAGTTTTGGTGGCGCCTTTAGTTTCTCATACTATACATTCGAAAGTAAGACATCTTTTTTTATGGATTCGGAAGGTGTTTGATGACGAGACATCCATTTTAGTATAAGGGGGTTGATTACTTTTCACTCACGAGATCCTCCTTTGCTCAAGGGTTCAATAACAAATATAACTACACATATATAGCACACTTTAGCAGTTCCTTGATAACAGATGATCACCAGTCTATGCATACAAGATGGATGTTTGCCCATCCTAAATATTCACCATATAGATGTTTGGCCCTAACACTCTTTGCTACTACTTTAACGAACTACACACTAGCGTGCGCAGGGTTCTTGCTTAGGGGGGGGCACTATAATAATGGTGCAATATATGTATGATCATGGTGCAAAATAGAATGATGGTGTTACACGCAATATGAATTCCCAAGTAGGGGTTTCAACATGTTGTGGTGCCAACATCACTAAGTACTTCATATTGTGATTCTAAATAGAGAAGGCTTCGGATGGTAATGATATCAAGGCAATACGAAACATAAACATGAAGTCATTATCTCGACTCTTATAAAATTTTATAAACGTATCAAATACAATGGAGAATATCTAGAAAATTATCAATTATAGGAAAAAAAATTGTCGTTGTGAAAGAATTTTGATCCTAGACAATTAATGATGCTAGGAGAATGTCAGAACTCCTAGATAGAGCATTTTGATCGGAATCCTTATTGCAATCTACAGAGATTCCTCCAGGATTTCTCCAAAGATTCGTGCATGAGTTCCTCCAGGAATTCCCTCAAAAAATCTTCCAATAATTCCTTCAGAAATTCCTCCAGGAAGTCTCATATATTTCTCCAGAAATTCCTCAAATAATTCCTCCAGGAATTCCTCCAGTAAATACTCCAGGAATTCTTCCAAAATTACCTCCAGGAATTCCGCCAGAAATTTCTTCTAGGAAAAATCCACTAGAAATGTCTGCCCCCAATATTTCCTCAAGGGATTCCTCTAGGAGTTGCCCCACGGAATCCCTCAGAAAATCCTAAAGGAATTTCTGAAGAATATCTTCCTGGAATTCCTTGAGAAATTCCTCCAGGAGTTTCTTCAGAAAATTATCCAGGAAATTCTCAACGAATTTCTTCAGGAATTCCTTCAGGGATTCATCCATGAATCATTTCAAAAAATCCTTCTTAAATTCCTCAACAAATTCCTCCAGAAATTTTTCGAAAAATAACGCCAGAAATTTCTACAGGAATTCCTAATCCTGGAATTCTTCCAGGTATTCCTCAAGAAATTTCTTCAAGGATTTTTCCATGGATTCTTTCAGGGAATTCTCAAACAATTTCATTAGAAATTCATTCATGGATTACTTAAGAAATTCCACAAAAAAACCTCCAGAAATTCCACCAGGAATTCTTTCAGAAATTTGCCGAGGAAGAACTCCTGAAATTCATCCAGCAGTTCCTCCAGGCATTCCTCCAGAAAATCCTCTAGTAATTTCTGCCTGAGTTCCCCAAGAATGTCTCCCGGAACCCTCCCAAGAATTCCGCGAGGAATTCCGCAAGGAAGTTGTCCAGGAAATCCTCAACGGATTCCTTCAGGAATTGCTAAGGATTTTTTCCAGCAACTTATTCAAGAATTCCTGCAGGAATTCATTCATAAATTTCTTTAGAAATTCCTCAAAAAATTCCACCAGGTATTCGTTCAGAATTTGCCCGAGTAGTTCCTTCAGACATTCCTCCAGAAATTCCTCCGAGATGCCTCCAGAGATTTCTCCCCGAAATTCATCCATGGACTCCACCAGAAAATCCTAAAGTAATTTCACCCGAAACTCTTCCAGGAATTCCGGGAGTTCCTCGAAAAATTCCGCGAGAAAGTCCACCAGGGAATCCTCCAGGATTTTTTTTCCTGAAATTTCTTCAGGAATTCCTCCAGGGATGCAATAATTAATATCTTCAGAAATTCCTCCAGATATTCCTTCAGAAATTCCTCGAGATGTTCCTTCAGGCATTCCTCCATTAATTTTCCAGGAAGCCTCATATATTTCACCAGAAATTCCTCAAATAATTCCTCTGGTAAATACTCCAATAATTCCTCCAGAGATTCCTCCTGAAATTTTCTTTTAGGAATGACTGTCAGAATTCCTACAATATTTCATCTAGGGATTCCTCCAAGAATTGATCCTCGCATTCCTCCAGATAATCCCAAATGAAACGGAACTCTCCCAGGAATTCCTCCTAGAATTCCTCGAAAAATTCCCCCATGGATTCCTCCAGGAAATTCTCAAGGCATTTCTTCAGGAATTCCTCCGAGGATTCATTCGTGAATTTCTTCAGAAATTCCGCAAAAAATCTTTCAGAAATTTCTTAAGGAAGAGCGCCAGAAATTCTACCAGGAACTCCTCCAGGGATTCCTCTAGAAAATCCTCTGGGAATTTTCACCAGAACTACAGGGATTTCTCCTTGCATTCCTCAAAGAATTCCTCAAGAACTTTTTCTAGGAGTTTCTCAAGGAGTTCCTGCAGGGGTTCGTTAAAAAATTTCTTCAGAAATTCTTAAAAAAAAATCCTGCAGAAATTCCTACAGAAATTCCTTCAGAAATTTCTCGAGGAGTTCCTTCAGGAATTTCTCCATGGAGCCTCATATACTTCTCCAGAATTTCCCCAAATAATTCCTCCAGTAAATACTCCAGAAATTTCTTCAGAATTACCTCCAGGAATTGCTCCAGAATTACCCCCAGGAATTCCTCCAGAGATTCCTCATGAAATTTCTTCTAGAAAAAATCCTTTAGGAATGTCTGCCAGAATTTCTTCAATATTTCCTCCCGGGATTCTTCAAGGAATTGCTCTACAAATTACTCCAGAAAATCCTTAAGGAATTTCTCCCGGAACTCTTCCAGGAATTCCTCCTGGAATTTCTCCAGCAATTCTTCCATGGATTCAACCAGGACATTCTACAGGAAATTCTCAAGGACTTCTTCAGGGATTCATTCCTTCAACGATTTATTCATGAATGTCTTCAAAAATGCATCCAGAAATACCTCCAGGAATCACTCCAGAAAATCCTCTAGGAATTTCTGTCAGAATTCCTCCGGAGAATCTTAAAGGAATGTTTCCCGGAACCCTTCCAAGAATTCCTTCACGTACATGGATTACAGTTTTTTAATACGAAATGCCAAAATGGTGCATGTTATTCGAATATGGTGCTGACATCACTGATTAGTTAAAAGATGGTGCGTGAGATTAGCCTAAAAATGATTCTGAGAACATCATGGGTGTGCATGAGATACTAAGAAATTGTATGTATCAGGGGTGCATTTGTTGCCACCATGATACAGTGATTCTCAACATTGGGTGATTAGATCCAAAATGCAAGAATTGCAAAAATGATGCATAGAATTTAATGTGGTGCGGAAGTCAACATGGATCAGGTACATGGAATACAGTATCCATGGATTCCTCCAGGAATTTCTCCAGGATTTTTTTCAGGAATTCCTTCAGAAATTCCTCCCTCCATGGATTCCACCAGAAATATCTCAAGGCATTCATCCAGGGATTTTTCCATGAAATCCTTCATGGAATTCTCCACATAATCCTAAATCAATTTTTCCTAGAACTCTTCTAGGAATTCCTCCAGGGATACTTCCATGAAATCCTCATGAAATACCTCCAGGGATTGCTGCCGGAATTCCTACAGAAAGTTCTCTAAGAATTTCTGCCAGAATTCCTCCAATATTGTCTCCAGGGATTCTTCCAGAAATTCATCGATTAGTTCCTCCAGAAAATCCTTAAATATTTTTTCCGGATCTTTTCCGGGAATTTCTCTAGGAATTCTTCCAGAGATTTCTTCATGAATCCCTCCGAAATTTCTTCGGGAATTCATCCATGAGTTTCTTCAGAAATTACTCAAAAAAATCCTTTATTAATTCCTCGAGGACATTCCTCCAGGAAACTTTAAATATTTGTCCAGAAATTCCTTAAAGAAGTCATCCAGGAATTTCTCTAGTTATTCCTCTAAGAATTCATAAATGAATTCCTCCAAAAAAATCTGTAGGAATTTATCCAGAAACACCTCCCGGAATGCAAACATGGATTCTCCCAGAAATTTCTCCAGAGATTCCTGAAGAAAATCATCCAGGAATTTCTCCAGGAATCCCTCCAGGAATGTTTCGCAAAAAATACCTTAAAGAATTCTTTCGGCAATTCCTCCAGAAATTCTTCCATTCATTCTTTCAAAAATTGGGAATTTCTCTAGGAATTCCATTAGGGATTTCTCCATGGATTCCTCCAGGAATTTCGTCGGGAATTCATCCAGGAGTCCATCCATTAGTTTCTTCAGAAATTACTCAAAAAAAACCTTCACAAAATCTTCGAGGAGTTCCTCTAGACATTCCTCCGGGAAGCCTCAAATATTTGTCCAGAAATTTATTAAAGAATTTATCCAGGCATTTCTCTAGTTATTCTACCAAAAAATTCTTCAGGAATTTATCCAGAAATACCTCCAGGATTTCAAACATGGATTCCTCCAGGAATTTCCCCAGAGATTCCTCAAGAAAATCATCCAGGAATGTTTCGCAAAAAAATCCTCAAAAAATTCTTTCGGAAATTCCTCCAGGAACTCCTCCATTATTCCAGCAAAAATTCCTTCGTTAAATCCATCTTGAAAACCTTCGGGAATTTCTACAGAGATTCCTCCAGGAATTTCTACAAGGACTCCTAAATGAATTCCTGCTCGGATTTCTCCAGAAAATCCTGAAGAAATTTCTCCCGGAACTCTTCCAGGAATTCCTCGAGAAATTTCTCCAGAGATTTCTACAGACATTTTTTCAGGATTTTTTTCTGGAATTTTTCTGGAATCTCTCCAGAAATTTCTCCTGGGACAACTATAAAAATTTCTCTATTTATTGCTCCAGAAAATCATCTTAAAAATTTTTCATGGATTCCTCCAAGAATTCCTCTAGGTATTACAAGAATTTATCCACGGTTTTCTCCAGAAAAAAAAAACTTCTGGAACTGTTCCAGGAATTCTTCGAAAAATTTCATCAGGTATTCCCCCATAGATTTCGCCAGGAATTTCTCCAGGAATTCCTCCAGGGATTCATCAATGATTTTTTTTTTAGATATTCCTCAAAAATCCCTCTAGAAATTCTTTTGCTCGAGGAGTTCCTTTAATCATTCCTTCAGGAAGCCGCAAATATTTTTCCAGAAATTTTTCAAAGAATTCCTTCAGGAAATCCTCCAGAAATTCTTCCAGGAATTCCTACATTTTTTTTGCTTTTCGGATTCCTTTGGGAATTACTCCTAGGATTACAGCAGGGATTTCTCTAGGATTTTCTCTATGAATATCTCCAGGGATTCCTCCAAGTATTCCTCCTGAAAATCGTCCAGAAATTCTTCCAATGATTCTTGAAAGCATGCCTCCAGAAATTCCTCCAAGATTTTTTTCGCGGATTCTTCCAAAAATTCCTTCAGCAATGACTCCACTGATTCCTCCAGAATTTGCTCCACAAATTCCTCCAAAGATTTTTCCAGTTATTTCTGCAGAGATTCGTCATTGAATTCCTCGAGTAATTCTTCCACAAATTCATGCAGGAATTTTTCCAAAAAATCCTTCAGGAATTCCTCCAGCAATTCATCCTGGAATTCCTTCATGAATTATTTCATGGATTTCTTCTGTTACCCCTCCAGTGTTTCATCCTGTTATTCCATCACGGATTCCTTCAGGAATTCCTCCAGGGATTACATCACGGATTTCTCCAGGAATTTCTCATAGCTTCTTCAAGGAATTCTTCTAGAAACTCCTCCAAATGTCCCTCCAGAAATTTCCTCAGGGATTCCTGCAGAAATTCCTCCGGACATTCTTCCAGAAGTTCCTCCAGGAATTCTTACAAGGACACCTCCAGGCATTCTCCCAAGGATTCCTTCAGGAATGCCTTCAGAGAATCCTCCAGAAATTCTTCCAGGAATTTCTCCAGGGCTTCTTCCAGGAATGCCTCCAGAGTTTACTCCAGGGGTTCGTTAATGAGCCCCTGCTGGAACTCTTCCAGAAATTTGTCCAGGAGTTTTTCAAAATATTTCTCCACAAATTCCTTCATGAATTCTTTCACGAATTCCTCTACGGATTCCCCCTGGAAATTCTTCAAAGATTCCTTTAGAAATGCCTCCAGGGAATTCCTTCAATAATTTTTCCAGCAATTCCTTTAGTAGTTCCTCCTGCAAATTCTACAGGAATTTCTCTAGACTTCTCTTCCAGTTTTTGAGAGCTACGATCAAGAATTCTTTCAAGCACTTCTTTAGTAATGCCTTCAGGGATTCCTCCAGAAAGTCCTTCAAGGATTCCTCCTGAAATTTCTCCAGGGATTTCTCCTGGAATGCCATAACGGATTACTACAGATATACGCCACGAATACGCATTGAAAGCTTTATTAATGCATAAAATTTAACGATGATACTTTATTTCGCAATTAGATACATATTTGATTCAAAGATGGTGCGTGAGATGGTGCCTGGATGATTCTGTGAACATCATGGTGGTGCATGGAATGAATGATGTATGTATGGTGCATTAGCTATGATTCTGTTATACTCGTCATGTTTCATATTAAGGTGCACATGCAATTCGTGAAAAGGTGCAGGATACTCAATGTGGCACAGAAATCAACATGTTCCAGGTACGTGGAATACAATTTTGTATGTGAAATGCCAAAATGGTGCATCAAATTCAAATCTAAACCACATCATAATGGTGCATAAGATACCTAGATGGTATAATGAATGCCAAAATGGTGCATGAAAAGCTTTGAAGAAGGCGTATGATGCTAGTGCGCTGCATTAGTTGTCGCCGTTATTCAAAGATTATCAACATGTTGCATGGTTAGGTGCACGAATTGCAAAAATGGTGCATAGAATACAAAATAAAAGTATTTTATGTGATGTTCACAACATAATGGTGCATCAGATGCCTAGATGATATAATAAACGCTGAAATAGTGCTTGGAAAGCTTTGATGGTGCATGAAATTTAACGATGGTGCATATCAGTATGATGCATTTGATTTCTAGTTGATTAGAAGATAGTGCATGAGATCAGCATAATGCGTGGATACCTAGTTCATTCTGTGGACGCTCTGAAGAAGGTACATGATGTTAGTGTGCTGTATTAGTTGTCACCGTTATTCAGCAACACTCGACATTGTGTATGGCTAGGTGTACGAATTGCAAAAATGGTGCTTGGAATTCAATGTGGTGCCGAAGTCACCATGGTTCACGTACATGGATTACAGTTTTTTAATACGAAATGCCAAAATGGTGCATGTTATTCGAATATGGTGCTGACATCACTGATTAGTTAAAAGATGGTGCGTGAGATTAGCCTAAAAATGATTCTGAGAACATCATGGGTGTGCATGAGATACTAAGAAATTGTATGTATCAGGGGTGCATTTGTTGCCACCATGATACAGTGATTCTCAACATTGGGTGATTAGATCCAAAATGCAAGAATTGCAAAAATGATGCATAGAATTTAATGTGGTGCGGAAGTCAACATGGATCAGGTACATGGAATACAATTTGGTGTACGATATGGCAAAATGGAGCTTATGAAATTCAAATGTGAATTAAATGCTTAGATGACGCGTGAGATGGTGCTTAGATATTTATGTGATCATCATGGTGGTGCATGGAATGCAAAGGAGCTACATGATGTTTGTATGGTGCATTAGTTTTACCATGATTCAGTTATACTCAACAAATTCCATATGTAGGTGCACGAATTGCAAAAATGGTGCAGGAAACTCAATACGGCACAGAAATAAACATAGACCAGGAACAAGGAATGCTATTTTGTATGCGAAATGTCAAAATGGTGCATCAAATTCACTTGTGAACCACATCATAATGGTGCATAAGATGCCTAGATGATATAGTGAATGCCAAAATGGTGGTTGGAAAGCTTTGAAGAAGGTGCATGATGCCAGATGATGCATTAGTTGTCACCGTTTTTCAAAGCTTATCAATATGGTTACGTGCACGAATTGCAAAAATAGTGCAATAGTGTGGACATCATGATGGTGTATTGAAAGCTTTGAAGAGGTGCATGATGTTAGTGTGCTGTATTAGTCGTCACTGTTATTCAGTGATACTCGTTATTTTGTATGGCTAGGTGCATGAATTGCAAAAAATGGTGCTTAGAATTCAATGTGGTGCCGAAGTCACCATGGTTCACGTACATGGAATACAGTTTTGGAATACGAAATGCCAAAATGGTGCATGTTATTCGAATATGGTTGTGCATGAGATACTAAGAAATTGTATGTGTCAATGGTGCACCATGGCTCAGTGATTCTCAACATTGCGTGGTAAGATCCCAGGTGCAAGAATTGCAAAAATGGTGCATATATTTTTTTATAGAAGGGGGGGCAAGTGCCCCCCCCTTGCCCGCCCCCCCCTGTGCACGCTAGTGGACTACAT
Source organism: Aedes albopictus (assembly GCF_035046485.1). Taxonomy (NCBI): domain Eukaryota; kingdom Metazoa; phylum Arthropoda; class Insecta; order Diptera; family Culicidae; genus Aedes; species Aedes albopictus. The sequence goes on from NC_085136.1 coordinate 98,343,327, forward strand.
TCGTACGCCAAATGTAAAAGCTTCGCGCCCAGCTAAGCATTTGAAAAAAAAAATGCTAGTACTGAACCTGCAGCTTCCGGGAATATAGACACTGTAGAGCACTGTGAACAGCTTTTATCGTGGTGTGCGATGGAGTGTGGAAGTCGATCGACGATCGAATGTACAAGTTTAGGACCAAGGGCCGGTTCTTCTGCTTCAGCATAATCAACGTGTGCACAGCCCACACTTTGGAAACACTGATGATGATAAGGACGTATTCTACGGGTGAAGGTGAAGATATGACAAAGCCACACCTCGATTTTTTTTAAGAGCACAAATCTTAAGAATCAAATGACGGTTCGCGCTAAAAAGTTGATCGATTAGTCACCAGCCAACGGGTAACCTCAACGATCAACTTTTCAACGCGAACCGTATCGCGTTCGTGATCTTGAACATTCGAGGTGTGGCTGCGTCATATATGACGATTGGGAAGCATAACGCCCACCAGTTGACGAACGACCATTCGTAACATCAGTGTTCGAGGTAGCCTCCCTTATCGCGTACAAAGATCACCACAGTAGACGGAATTGCCCATCGACCACGCAGTGGTTTATAAACGACAATTCTCCGACATTACCGACGTCAGAACCTATCGTGACGTTAACATCAACTTCGAACAATATCTAGTGATGGTGAAAACATGTGGAACCGGTGGCCGCCATGGTACAACCCAGAGCGGCTAGAGCAACCGGATGTCGCTCCAGCATATGCGGAGAGTTTCCAGGAAGCATATCCATGCATCCATACACTTTCGAGGATTGCTAGAGCACAGCCAAAGTAGTCATTAACGATGCAGCTCAGAGTACCGTCCGGTAGGTGGAACGAATATCATGGAATGAATAGATCGACGAGGAGTGCAGGAGAAAATCACATCGCAGGCGGTAATGCTGCAGCATGGCACCCGGCAGATCGTTGAACGATACATAACAGCAGATTCTTTCGGGGAAAACAAACGCCGTCTTGAAGAAGTGGAGTGCAAGGGAATGGAACAACTATGCCTTTCTCAAGAATTTCGGAAGTTCTACTAGAAGATCAACGCATTCTGCAACGACTTCGAGTCGCGAACAGAAATATGCAAGGATAAGAATGAGAGCCATTTGATGGATGTACGTGAGGTGATTGGAAGATTGAAGCACCACTTCTATCTCGAAGAGCACCTTAAAAACATGGAGAATGTCGGTACAAAAGAGGAAAAGGCAACGGAGTTAACGATAACGGCAGTGCAGAGCAGGGCTTAAATAATCCAACTTTCACCTGTCTGTACCTGTTGATTATCAGGAACTGGGAAGCTGAACAGCTACAGAAGAATGTTTGCAATCTGCTTCATAGACAAGAAGGCATCCATCATTTTTAACCCTTCAGGACGCACGTCGTTGTAAAAAGAACAACACCACGAAAAAACCTCGCTTGTCGTATACAGCGCGAGCGTGATGCAGTTTTAGGATCAAACAGGCGCGCATCCTGATAGGGTCAAATGCTCTTCTTCTGCCATCTGCCAACTGAAACGAATGAGTTCGTGGAAAGTTATCAAGCTGGCATCTTCGATAACCAGTCGACAGTGAATCAGGTCTTAACTGTCGTACCGAATTTGAAGCATATTATCAAAATAAAACTATGTTATTATTGAGCTTTTTTCCTCGACTTGGCAAAAGCTTTTGTAAAATAATGTATTTCTGCTCACACAAAAAACGGCAGGTTCAGCTGATTATGAGCAAAAATAAATTGGTATGTAGGGATTTTTCAAGGATTCCTCCGAAATTCTTTCAGCGCTTTTTTTTTAAGAATTCAAGCTGACATTTATTTAAATGCTCTTGCTAGGATTCCTCAATGTATTGTTTTTCTTTTGTTGTGTTGGCTTTTTCTTGCATTTGTTGCATTTTCTTCTGTTGTGCTGTTCACAATAAATTGAAAACAAAATTGAAACGTTGAGTGTAGAAGAAATATTCGATATCCAGGACTACGAATGCTGATTACACTAAATTCTGTTTTTACGCGATTTTTTGTTCCGCGTAAAAAAATCGTGTAAAAAAAGTTTTCAAAACTTTTTTTATCGGATCATCCTAAAACTTTGACAGGGTATCAAGGATGATAAGAGAGATCTCTGGTAGAAATTTGAGCCCCATCGGAAGTAAATTGCGACCAGGAGAGAAGAATCTTTCCAAAAACACATCGCGTAATTTCGAGAAAATCGTGTAAAAAAAATCGTGTAAAATAAAACCGCGTAAAAAAAGATCGTGTAAAAAAAGAATTTAGTGTTCTGTTTAGTATCTTTCTGTTTCCATTTATTAAGTCGTTGGCGAATGTAAGTTGACATATCCGTGATTGATGATTTTTTCTCTGTTTGATATGTTGGGAATTGGCGCGTATGACGAAGTAGATTGCTAGCCTATATTTCAAAGTTTTTTTTTGGTTTCCTTTTAGGAAGACTCACAGAATTTATGCTGGGTTTTATTAAGCAATTCCCTTTGGGATTACTTCAGAAGTTCCTGTTGGATTCCTGCTGTAATTTCTACTAAGATTCGAGAAATTCGCCAATGATTCCTCTTTGGATTTCTTCAGCGAGCCATAAGATTTTTTCCTGAGATTTTTTCCTAAGATTCCTTTAATGATTTCTGCTGGAAATTTTCCTAGAACTTTTCCTGGGATTCATTTAGTAATTCCTACGGACATTTATCCGAGGTTTCTTCTGGGGATTTTCCGGAAGATTCTTCCAGCAATTCGACTATGGATTTAATCAGTTTCTTCAGTGATTTTATTATTTTAAGCCGTGGGAAGACTGTACATCTGCAGGGATGCCATGTCAAGAAGGAGTAAAAGACGTGATAGTACTGCTGTAAAGAACTAAGAATAGTAAAGCGCTATTATTTTACAAGTTTCAGTTTTTCTTATCGCACAACACCCTCTCATCAATTTGTGTACAATAATCAACGTCACCCCTAACCCACCCTTGTTCCATGCCCTCCATGCAATTTTGATAGATCAACGATGTCGAGGTAAAATGATAAATTCAAAATAGTAAAAAAAATACCAATTTTGTTCTGCTCAAAATGGTAGCAGAGGCTGACAAAATAGGGTCATCACTGTAATAAAAAATCCTTGATTTTCGCCAAACTGTGTGGCCACCCAAATACTGTCAGAAGATTCTGAATTACTGAATTACTTCCAGAAAGGAAACCTCGTGGATACCTCAAACAATTTTGTCACGCATTTCTGAAGGAATTCAAGCGCGGTTGGGAAGAAAATTCTCTTTGAATTTCACCTGGAAGTTTTGCGGGAATCCCTCCAATTAAAAGAAACACTCCAAGAAATGACTGCACGGATTGGTTAAAACATTTCTTCAAGCTTCATTTTTTTTCAAAAATCACTCCTGGAGTTTCTTTACTATTTGCTTCAGAAAATCATTCAAGGATTAATTCATAATTTTTTATCGATTTCTTCCTTGGGAAATTCCAATAGCTATTCATCCGAATATTCGGAAATTCTTCCAGCGATTTCTTCTGAAAATCTTCCAGAAATTCTTTAAGATATTCTTCGATTTCTTTGAGAATTCCTTCAAGAAGTTTTCAAAGAGTTCCAATAGACAATCCACATGTTCCACTAGAAATTCTTCCGTAGTTTACTAGTGGGATGAATCAATTTATCCAAGAACTCTTCATTGAAATCTTTCAGGAATTCTTTCCGATATCCTATAGAATGTCGTCCAAGAATTCATTTCGGAAAGTTATTCACGATATTCTTTGGGAAGTTCTCAATGATTGATTCAAAAAAGTACTTCATGTATTGCTTTATAAATTTCACAAGGATCGTCCATTAATTTATCCGAGAATTCCTTTAGGAATTCTTCCTTGGATTTTTTTTAAAGTCACGTGCCGAGGACCTGGGATCGAATCCCACTCCCAACAAACTCACAAAATGTGAGTTCTTCTTTCGGAAGGGAAGTAAAGCGTGGGTCCCGAGATGAACTAGCCTAGGGCTAAAAATCTCGTTTATACAGATAAAAAAAATCCTGAAACCGTGAAATTCCTGAATATTTTTTGAAGGAATCCCCGAAAAAAAAAACTACTGGGGATACCTCTGGAGGCATTCTTGTACAAGTTCTGAAAGAATTAATGGACAAAGAACCCTGAAGCAATCCTTAAAGCAATATCAAAAGTACCGTACTGATGAAATATCTTAAGAAATTGATTTTTTTAAGCAGTCGTTAAAGTTATTCCTGAAGGATCATCGGAAAAAAAATCTGAAAGAATTCCTGGAGAAAGGTTTGAATAAATGCTAAAAGGAATATAGGAAGCAATTCTTGGAGGAATACATCGGCAAACTTCTGGAACAAATTCTTGAGATTTTTCTGGAGGGATTTCTGGAAAAGATATCCCTGGAGGGATATCTTGAGGGATTCCAACAAGAATTCCATGATAGAGGAGTTCCTGCAAAAATCTCTGAAGTAATCTCCGAAAAGGTTCGTGCAGCAATCTCTAGTATTTAGAAATCCTGATGGAATCTCTGTATGAGTTCTTGTAGAAAGTTGCAAAGAAATTTCTGATTTTGGAGAAAATTTGAATTTTTGGAAGAAATCCGCCCAACTAACAATCGCAAGTTACAAACAAACATGCATGCTGAAATGTTGCTTTATTATAGTAATGATAGCTGAACTAAAATAATGCTGTACACATTACTGTATCAACGTTTTTTCAATAGAAAAAGTAGCCAATACTCAACCTTTCGTATTCCTTTACAAAATAGTTTAACAAGACCTTTTTCTGCTTCTTGTTGAGCTGATGTATTTCACAAGTCAAATAAGCGCTTTCGTTTCATCATATACAGAAGTGAAAAATACGTGTTTTTTACTGAACAGCAGCTGAACTAATTTGTTGTTCAGTTGTTAACCCAAGGCTAATTATAATATTCTGTGCTATTTCACCCCTGCTGAACAGAAGTCGAAGTGTGATCATTATTAAGCTTTTAACAACTAACAGTTCAGTTGGTACACAACACTATGCTTTATAATTTCTCCAAATTTGTGTAAACAAAACCCGAACAAAGGTTGTACCCGAAAATTATCCAAATGTAATGCAGCATCATGCTGAATGAACTCAAAGGTGCTTGTTAAATGAGTGATTGTAAGTTGGGCGTGAAGCAGTTCCTAGAGTAAGCCTTTGAGAATTTTATTTTGATAAACTCCAGAACAATTCGGAAGGAAAATTCCTGTATACCGTCGTTGGGGGGTGAGAATGGGTCAAAAAAGGATACTCAAAGACTGTTTGTTAAATAACAAATGCAATTGAAGTCGGAATAACTTTTTATTTGGTATGTATACTCTTCTATGTGGTAATGATAGTTTAGCAAGAAAGTATCACATTATAAGAATTACTTACTAAACTACAAATGATTGAAAATTGACCCATTCTCACCCCTTAGAGGGGGTGAGGATGGGTCAAAGTATTCGAAGTCGCCTATCTAAGAATGTAAGTTATTTTTATTGATCATATCTAGTTAATCTATTTAAAATACAATGTAATCATGACGAATAAAAACTTAGGTAATTTTAAAAGATGATAAATCCACCTAAAAGGGCTAATACAAACGAAAATAAAATGTTGAAATTTGATAAAATAACGTTTGTATGTTGTATTGCCATTTTTAACCACCATAATCATCCTCATTTAAAGTTTCAACCTCCAAGAGAGGAGGGGGGGGGGGGAGGATTACAATAAGGGAGGGATACATTGAAAGATTGATTGAAAAAAATAACACGATATTTTTAGTATACTGCATAAGACATGTTTAACCAAACCCTCCGTTATAAACTCTTATGTACATGATCATTGGCCTCTCAAGATAGAGGGTCGCTCAAATATTATGTTACACAACATTTCACATTATTAAACCCTCTCTCGCAATAACATTTAAACGAATATGCAGTATACTAAAGGCTAGATGATGATTAGAGAAGCTGTCCAAACGCATGGGTGTATTTTTATAAAGGATTTTAGGCACCAAACGTATGAACACAATCGCTTGACACTTCTTCGACATATTTTCGAAAAAAAAAGTGCTTTTATGAAGAAACGGTAAACATGGCATCAGTCAAATGGGGACTGGATAACAAGTTGAATTTTTAGTTAAGGGGCCATTAGACTGTTTGTCATAATGACAAATATTTGTCATGGTAGTCCGACATTCATCCGAGGTTGCCATGATTTGCGTTGTGTTGGTCATTTGTTGGGCTTGTTTGGCCAAATATTTGTCATGTCTAATGGGACCTTTAAGGTTATGTGCACTCGATAACTTGCTTGACCCAATCTCACCCCCATTCTTAATATTTAGACATAGGGTCGAAAATATTGAATTTTCCAATAAGAAGTGCATTGACAGCCTACTTTTTTCGTTGCATCAACCAGGTAATACCTACAGCTAACTACTTATAAGAAAAATTATGGTTAGATGTTTGTGTGGAACATTGCGAAGGAGATTTTTTTTCAGGGTGATTTACTAGTAGTTTCATCACATAAGTTTAGCCACAAATTTAACAAAAAACGATTATTGCTAAACATCTTATTCTGCATCATGACGTTCAAAAACATCTCCTCTATTAAATAATATAAAGTTTTCAATATAAATTAGCGATAGTTGATGAGTTATTTCAAAATTTATGATTCTTCGTTTTGACCCAATCTCACCCCCCAGACCCATTGTCACCCCCATTGACGGTAAGTGATTGAAAAAATCTTTCGAAAAATTATTGGAGAATTTTTCAAAGAAATACATACACAAAGCTTATACAAATCTATCAAAAGTAACTTAAACCGAATTTCCAGAAATATTTTGCTTTTTTGAAACTTTTATTTCAACATAATGAAACTAAACATCAACTTTGGAAAGATCTACAAATTCAATGTAGCATCTAAGAAAAAGTTACGTTCAATGCTTACAGGCTGACGACCCTCCACCTGAGAATAAACACCATCTCCCAGTCACGTGACCGTCGTCGGCGCGGCACCGGGCGACCTTTCAAGCACCCTTTTCCGCAGTCAACAACGGTCCTCATTTACGCATGACAATGGCACCCAAATTGCTGTGATTGGAAAGAAAGCAGCAGCCTCCTCACAACAAACACCATTCACTACTGGAACGCGTGGAAAGCACGATTGTTGTTCCTGCAAAAGTATGAGCGTTAGTTCCTTCGGAACAGTCGAAAATCCAATCGCAGCGGAACGCAAATAATTCGTCTTTCACTTCGTTGAGGTATGTACCTACCAACGCAGCGTTTGTTTCACTGCCTGTTGGTGGCTGTCAACGTTATAACCAATTTGGAGTTGGCCCATGTTGCACCTAATAGGAACCAATTGCTGGCAGGCAGGCAGCTCTCGGAAGCTCGGCGTCACTCATCGGTAAGCCGCGCGCCGCATCGTAGTGAAAATCTTATTCCGATTTCGAAGGGGAGCTGTCATGTCATCGTCGTCGCCGAAGAAAGATAAATGATCCGGCGGCAGTGAAATAGGCGAAACTCTGGCTTGTCTCTTGATCTCTGTCTCTGTCCGATTGAACCAATTGATCCGCTCTAGGTTGGTACAACTACTGACGTAGAGAATCGCATTATTGGGATTGGGATCAAATGAACGAACAAACGGGAGATTGATGGTGGTTTTGGGTGTTTGGGGAACCAAATAAGTGGCGCGTGGATGATTTATATTTGAAGCAGGGCCACTGTCGAACGGTATGGACTATTTGGTGCCCCTCGTATACGGAAATCGAAAGTTTTACATTTCAATAAGTAGGTATTCAAGAAAACTAGAAATTGGAGGATTACGATCAGAGCCTCCGTGACAAGCAGAGCAATCCAAACATCTTCGTCGAATTTACGCATGCTAATAGATCAAAGCAATTTATGGTGAAATTTTGAAGGTTTTGATCGTTATTGGTCGAATGTCTTCTACAATTCACAATACCAAACAAATTTCAATCATTTCAAAGTATTAATTCGTAACGAGCTCCTACTAAGCTCTAGAAAAACTCCTCTAAAACAACTAACGAGCTCTGCGTTGCAACTACTGGCAAAACTTCGTAGAATTTTCTGAACAAACTTTGTAGAAGTTTCTCGAGAACCTCCTTAACAATTTCCGTAAAAGTTCCGAAGAGGCTACTGGAGAAGTTCCGTAGCTACTTCTCAAGAGGCTCCAAAGCTCCAGAAAAACTTCGTAGACGCTTCTCGAGATGATCCGTAGACGCTTCTGGGGAAGCTCCGTAGACGCTTCTGGGGAAGCTCCGTAGACGCTTCTGGGGAAGCTCCGTAGACGCTTCTGGGGAAGCTCCGTAGACGCTTCTGGGGAAGCTCCGTAGACGCTTCTGGGGAAGCTCCGTAGACGCTTCTGGGGAAGCTCCGTAGACGCTTCTGGGGAAGCTCCGTAGACGCTTCTTGGGAAGCTCCGTAGACGCTTCTGGGGAAGCTCCGTAGACGCTTCTGGGGAAGCTCCGTAGACGCTTCTGGGGAAGCTCCGTAGACGCTTCTGGGGAAGCTCCGTAGACGCTTCTGGGGAAGCTCCGTAGACGCTTCTGGGGAAGCTCCGTAGACGCTTCTGGGGAAGCTCCGTAGACGCTTCTGGGGAAGCTCCGTAGACGCTTCTGGGGAAGCTCCGTAGACGCTTCTGGGAAAGCTCCGTAGACGCTTCTGGGGAAAATCCGTAGACGCTTCTGGGAAAGCTCCGTAGACGCTTCTAGGGAAGCTCCGTAGACGCTTCTGGGGAAGCTCCGTAGACGCTTCTGGGGAAGCTCCGTAGACGCTTCTGGGGAAGCTCCGTAGACGCTTCTGGGGAAGCTCCGTAGACGCTTCTGGGGAAGCTCCGTAGACGCTTCTGGGGAAGCTCCGTAGACGCTTCTGGGGAAGCTCCGTAGACGCTTCTGGGGAAGCTCCGTAGACGCTTCTGGGGAAGCTCCGTAGACGCTTCTGGGGAAGCTCCGTAGACGCTTCTGGGGAAGCTCCGTAGACGCTTCTGGGGAAGCTCCGTAGACGCTTCTGGGGAAGCTCCGTAGACGCTTCTGGGGAAGCTCCGTAGACGCTTCTGGGGAAGCTCCGTAGACGCTTCTGGGGAAGCTCCGTAGACGCTTCTGGGGAAGCTCCGTAGACGCTTCTGGGGAAGCTCCGTAGACGCTTCTGGGGAAGCTCCGTAGACGCTTCTGGGGAAGCTCCGTAGACGCTTCTGGGGAAGCTCCGTAGACGCTTCTGGGGAAGCTCCGTAGACGCTTCTGGGGAAGCTCCGTAGACGCTTCTGGGGAAGCTCCGTAGACGCTTCTGGGGAAGCTCCGTAGACGCTTCTGGGGAAGCTCCGTAGACGCTTCTGGGGAAGCTCCGTAGACGCTTCTGGGGAAGCTCCGTAGACGCTTCTGGGGAAGCTCCGTAGACGCTTCTGGGGAAGCTCCGTAGACGCTTCTGGGGAAGCTCCGTAGACGCTTCTGGGGAAGCTCCGTAGACGCTTCTGGGGAAGCTCCGTAGACGCTTCTGGGGAAGCTCCGTAGACGCTTCTGGGGAAGCTCCGTAGACGCTTCTGGGGAAGCTCCGTAGACGCTTCTGGGGAAGCTCCGTAGACGCTTCTGGGGAAGCTCCGTAGACGCTTCTGGGGAAGCTCCGTAGATGCTTCTGGGGAAGCTCCGCTGAAGCTTCCAGATAAGCTCCGTAGACGCTACTGGGGAAGCTCCGAAGACGCTTCTGGGGAAGCTCCGTAGACGCTTCTGGGGAAGCTCCGTAGACGCTTCTGGGGAAGCTCCGTAGACGCTTCTGGGGAAGCTCCGTAGATGCTTCTGGGGAAGCTCCGCTGAAGCTTCCGGAGAAGCTCCGCTGAAGCTTCCGGAGAAGCTCCGTAGACGCTACTGGGGAAGCTCCGTAGACGCTTCTGGGGAAGCTCCGTAGACGCTTCTGGGGAAGCTCCGTTGACGCTTCTGGGGAAGCTCCGTAGACGCTTCTGGGGAAGCTCCGTAGACGCTTCTGGGGAAGCTCCGTAGACGCTTCTGGGGAAGCTCCGTAGACGCTTCTGGGGAAGCTCCGTAGACGCTTCTGGGGAAGCTCCGTAGACGCTTCTGGGGAAGCTCCGTAGACGCTTCTGGGGAAGCTCCGTAGACGCTTCTGGGGAAGCTCCGTAGACGCTTCTGGGGAAGCTCCGTAGACGCTTCTGGGGAAGCTCCGTAGACGCTACTGGGGAAGCTCCGTAGACGCTTCTGGGGAAGCTCCGTAGACGCTTCTGGGGAAGCTCCGTAGACGCTTCTGGGGAAGCTCCGTAGACGCTTCTGGGGAAGCTCCGTAGACGCTTCTGGGGAAGCTCCGTAGACGCTTCTGGGGAAGCTCCGTAGACGCTTCTGGGGAAGCTCCGTAGACGCTTCTGGGGAAGCTCCGTAGACGCTTCTGGGGAAGCTCCGTAGACGCTTCTGGGGAAGCTCCGTAGACGCTTCTGGGGAAGCTCCGTAGACGCTTCTGGGGAAGCTCCGTAGACGCTTCTGGGGAAGCTCCGTAGACGCTTCTGGGGAAGCTCCGTAGACGCTTCTGGGGAAGCTCCGTAGACGCTTCTGGGGAAGCTCCGTAGACGCTTCTGGGGAAGCTCCGTAGACGCTTCTGGGGAAGCTCCGTAGACGCTTCTGGGGAAGCTCCGTAGACGCTTCTGGGGAAGCTCCGTAGACGCTTCTGGGGAAGCTCCGTAGACGCTACTGGGGAAGCTCCGTAGACGCTACTGGGGAAGCTCCGTAGACGCTTCTGGGGAAGCTCCGTCGACGCTTCTGGGGAAGCTCCGTAGACGCTTCTGGGGAAGCTCCGTAGACGCTTCTGGGGAAGCTCCGTAGACGCTTCTGGGGAAGCTCCGTAGACGCTTCTGGGGAAGCTCCGTAGACGCTTCTGGGGAAGCTCCGTAGACGCTTCTGGGGAAGCTCCGTAGACGCTTCTGGGGAAGCTCCGTAGACGCTTCTGGGGAAGCTCCGTAGACGCTTCTGGGGAAGCTCCGTAGACGCTTCTGGGGAAGCTCCGTAGACGCTTCTGGGGAAGCTCCGTAGACGCTTCTGGGGAAGCTCCGTAGACGCTTCTGGGGAAGCTCCGTAGACGCTTCTGGGAAGCTCCGTAGACGCTTCTGGGGAAGCTCCGTAGACGCTTCTGGGGAAGCTCCGTAGACGCTTCTGGGGAAGCTCCGTAGACGCTTCTTGGGAAGCTCCGTAGACGCTTCTGGGGAAGCTCCGTAGACGCTTCTGGGGAAGCTCCGTAGACGCTACTGGGGAAGCTCCGTAGACGCTACTGGGGAAGCTCCGTAGACGCTTCTGGGGAAGCTCCGTAGACGCTTCTGGGGAAGCTCCGTAGACGCTTCTGGGGAAGCTCCGTAGACGCTTCTGGGGAAGCTCCGTAGACGCTTCTGGGGAAGCTCCGTAGATGCTTCTGGGGAAGCTCCGCTGAAGCTTCCAGAGAAGCTCCGTAGACGCTACTGGGGAAGCTCCGTAGACGCTTCTGGGGAAGCTCCGTAGACGCTTCTGGGGAAGCTCCGTAGACGCTTCTGGGGAAGCTCCGTAGACGCTTCTGGGGAAGCTCCGTTGACGCTTCTGGGGAAGCTCCGTAGACGCTTCTGGGGAAGCTCCGTAGACGCTTCTGGGGAAGCTCCGTAGACGCTTCTGGGGAAGCTCCGTAGACGCTTCTGGGGAAGCTCCGTAGACGCTTCTGGGGAAGCTCCGTAGACGCTTCTGGGGAAGCTCCGTAGACGCTTCTGGGGAAGCTCCGTAGACGCTTCTGGGGAAGCTCCGTAGACGCTTCTGGGGAAGCTCCGTAGACGCTTCTGGGGAAGCTCCGTAGACGCTTCTGGGGAAGCTCCGTAGACGCTTCTGGGGAAGCTCCGTAGACGCTTCTGGGGAAGCTCCGTAGACGCTTCTGGGGAAGCTCCGTAGACGCTTCTGGGGAAGCTCCGTAGACGCTTCTGGGGAAGCTCCGTAGACGCTTCTGGGGAAGCTCCGTAGACGCTTCTGGGGAAGCTCCGTAGACGCTTCTGGGGAAGCTCCGTAGACGCTTCTGGGGAAGCTCCGTAGACGCTTCTGGGGAAGCTCCGTAGACGCTTCTGGGGAAGCTCCGTAGACGCTTCTGGGGAAGCTCCGTAGACGCTTCTGGGGAAGCTTCGTAGACGCTTCTGGGGAAGCTCCGTAGACGCTTCTGGGGAAGCTCCGTAGACGCTTCTGGGGAAGCTCCGTAGACGCTTCTGGGGAAGCTCCGTAGACGCTTCTGGGGAAGCTCCGTAGACGCTACTGGGGAAGCTCCGTACACGCTACTGGGGAAGCTCCGTACACGCTTCTGGGGAAGCTCCGTAGACGCTTCTGGGGAAGCTCCGTAGACGCTTCTGGGGAAGCTCCGTAGACGCTTCTGGGGAAGCTCCGTAGACGCTTCTGGGGAAGCTCCGTAGACGCTTCTGGGGAAGCTCCGTAGACGCTACTGGGGAAGCTCCGTAGACGCTTCTGGGGAAGCTCCGTAGACGCTTCTGGGGAAGCTCCGTAGACGCTTCTGGGGAAGCTCCGTAGACGCTTCTGGGGAAGCTCCGTAGACGCTTCTGGGGAAGCTCCGTAGACGCTTCTGGGGAAGCTCCGTAGACGCTTCTGGGGAAGCTCCGTAGACGCTTCTGGGGAAGCTCCGTAGACGCTTCTGGGGAAGCTCCGTAGACGCTTCTGGGGAAGCTCCGTAGACGCTTCTGGGGAAGCTCCGTAGACGCTTCTTGGGAAGCTCCGTAGACGCTTCTGGGGAAGCTCCGTAGACGCTTCTGGGGAAGCTCCGTAGACGCTTCTGGGGAAAATCTGTAGATTGTTCTACGAAAACACTGTTGAAAACTTTTAAAGAAGCTCTATTGAAGACTCGGGTTTATGCATAGAAGCTTGTGGAACAGCTGTGTTTCAAATCCAGAAATGAGTATCTTGTTCTGTACGTCATTTTCTCGTACTGTTTAATAGGATGATAAGTGATTGTAAATCATACTCCACCTTCATTTTCCACAGCTTCTCATTGACCACAAAGACCTCTGCCAACCACAATATCTAAATCTATAATTGCGAGTAAATTGTAGGTTATGCTTCAACACCCAACACCAATTAAACGCCAATTTGTTCGGCCGCAGCAGGAGGGTCATTGTCCAAAATGTCAAAACTGCCCGCGGCGCTCTCTTTAGGAAAAACGTTAACAGCGTACCTACTAGTTACTTACTCCGCACCAAACAAGGCATCAAAATCTAATCAAATGATAATAATAGCGCAGACCTCTCATTGCTCGTCCGTCTTGGTCGTCGCCTTACTCGGGCAATTGGTCCAGCAGACATCTACGAATGAAGTATGACGAACGACTGGGAGACAGCGAGTGAAAAGCCAACGTCGTCAACAATTAACCCGGGCCGCGCCGCCGAAAAATTAACTTCCAATCGAATCGGGAGTTAGTAAGCTCGGCCGCTGTCAGCCCAACCCAGACTACAAAGGAGAACTACGGCCACACGGTTGACTAGGCCCAGCCTCCCGTTGCGTTGTTGTCTGGCGCAACGTAACAAAACAGACAAAGCTGCGTCGATGCGGCGGTCCTCGTCATCGATTGTTCCGGGCGTAATTACAATAATGGTGTGGCACGGCTTGAACTGACTGTTTCACTGTCGATTATGCGGTAACACTTGACCCTCGTCGTCTTCGTCGTCAGTGATGCCATTACGTTAAGGCGGTGGTAGCTGGCGCAGCGGTCATTGGCCGACGACGTGGTGGGTTGCCAAAAAATGGAAAGTCCCGGTGCTCTCGTGATCAAAACAAAACGAACAAAACAGTTGAACTGTGATCGGTTGATTGTGGGTTGTGGACTTTTTTGCCTTCCGGCACTACTGTTATCGCTTATTGCATCTGGTTCAAAATTATGGATTTGGTGAGATTTTATGTATCGTGGAACAAATATCTATGGCAGCGTTACGAGGCTTCCGGAAGAACTTCACCTACAGGAAGATTCCGAAAGAGCTTCACAAGATGCACCCTATGCACTTTCGGAACTTTCGAAGAGCCGCTTATCCGTTGAAGCACCCGATGAGGAAACGCTCTACGGAGCTTCCAAGAAACACTCTATGGAGCTTCCGAGAAGCGCTCTACGAAGCTTCCGAGAAGCGCTCTACGGAGCTTCCAAGAAGCGCTCTACGGAGCTTCCAAGAAGCGCTCTACGGAGCTTCCGAGAAGCGCTCTACGGAGCTTCCGAGAAGCGCTCTACGAAGCTTCCGAGAAGTGCTCTACGGAGCTTCCGAGAAGTGCTCTACGGAGCTTCCGAGAAGTGCTCTACGGAGCTTCCGAGAAGCGCTCTACGGAGCTTCCGAGAAGCGCTGTACGGAGCTTCCGAGAAGCGCTCTACGGAGCTTCCGAGAAGCGCTCTACGGAGCTTCCGAGAAGCGCTCTACGGAGCTTCCGAGAAGCGCTCTACGGAGCTTCCGAGAAGCGCTCTACGGAGCTTCCGAGAAGCGCTCTACGGAGCTTCCGAGAAGCGCTCTACGGAGCTTCCGAGAAGCGCTCTACGGAGCTTCCGAGAAGCGCTCTACGGAGCTTCCGAGAAGCGCTCTACGGAGCTTCCGAGAAGCGCTCTACGGAGCTTCCGAGAAGCGCTCTACGGAGCTTCCGAGAAGCGCTCTACGGAGCTTCCGAGAAGCGCTCTACGGAGCTTCCGAGAAGCGCTCTACGGAGCTTCCGAGAAGCGCTCTACGGAGCTTCCGAGAAGCGCTCTACGGAGCTTCCGAGAAGCGCTCTACGGAGCTTCCGAGAAGCGCTCTACGGAGCTTCCGAGAAGCGCTCTACGGAGCTTCCGAGAAGCGCTCTACGGAGCTTCCGAGAAGCGCTCTACGGAGCTTCCGAGAAGCGCTCTACGGAGCTTCCGAGAAGCGCTCTACGGAGCTTCCGAGAAGCGCTCTACGGAGCTTCCGAGAAGCACTCTACGGAGCTTCCGAGAAGTGCTCTACGGAGCTTCCAAGAAGCGCTCTACGGAGCTTCCGAGAAGCGCTCTACGGAGCTTCCGAGAAGCGCTCTACGGAGCTTCCGAGAAGCGCTCTACGGAGCTTCCGAGAAGCGCTCTACGGAGCTTCCGAGAAGCGCTCTACGGAGCTTCCGAGAAGCGCTCTACGGAGCTTCCGAGAAGCGCTCTACGGAGCTTCCGAGAAGCGCTCTACGGAGCTTCCGAGAAGCGCTCTACGAAGCTTCTGAGAAGCGCCCTACTGAGCTTCCGAGAAGCGCTCTGCGGAGCTACCGAGGAGCGCTCTACGGAGCTTCCGAGATGCGCTCTACGGAGCCTCCGAGAAGCGCTCTCCGGTGCCCAAGAAGTGCGTTATGGAGCTTCCGAAAAGCGCTCTCCGGAGCATCCGAGAAGCGCTCTACCCAAGTAACACACTTGTCACACAAGAGTCACAGCAGCACAGGTTTTTGTTGCGCAGAAGTCACCGTGACTCATATCTAACTACGTATTAGCTAGATTTAAGTCACAGTGACTCCTAAGCAACAAAAACCGGTGACATGTGTGTTACTTGGGTACGGAGCTTCCGAGAAGCGCTCTACGGAGCCTACGAGATGTGCTCATCGGAGCTCCCAAAAAACGCTAAAATATTTGGTGTGTCAGAAAAGCAAACATTATAACTTAGAAAATTGTAGTACTTAAATACTAGCACAAACTACTTGAGGGACTTACCAGGATCGAACGCAGATGTTAGGGGATCGGATACTTAGAAACATCGTTACATAATGACTCTTTTGGGTGGATCATAAACCAGCAGGGCTAGAAATCAAAATATAATTTACTGGTATCTACATAAAGATCTGTGAATTAATTATAAGATGGACAGAATGATTTTAACCGAGAAGTAACTACTAAGGTAAGGCAGAGTTGTACGTACACATGTCGGGATCTCGCCAGGAACTACAAAGTAAGAAGGCTAAGCTGGAGGTAGAGCTGTACACATACAGAAGAAAGCTATTGTTTTACTTGGGGGTGAAGAATAGAAAGTTGTTTGAAGACAGAAGAAATTTAGAGGCATCTACACAGATCGTGGGCAACGAATACTACGGGTCAGCTAGCTGTATGCGATTCTCCTAGAGAGCTTACCTCCAGCGCCTTCCTACACTTAATCCGGGACGATCTCTCGCAGTGAACTAAAGTCTTGGGAGGGTGGCTTATCTGCAAGGAATAGTTTTGCGACAAAACCGGGAAAAAGAAGAACAGAGAAAAGAAATCAAACAGTATCATGTGGCTCCGGTTATATTGATGGGGAAGCTGGCGTTGACGTTGCTATAGGTGATCAGAAATGACTAGCCGTTTCGAATGGCTGGGATCTATTTGGACCCATATACACTCCCGATCAAAAGTTTGGGGTCACCCCCTCAAAAACATGCCATTTTTTAGGCCCATATCCCTGCCAATTTGCGTCCGATTTCAAAACCCTAGGTTTCATTCAAAAGATAATAAGTCAAAGAAACTTTGAACATGATTTAAAAGAAAATTTTTCAAAAAAAAAAATTGTATGTAAACTTAACCCAAAGTTGCCAAATTTTCTAAAAAATGAATATAAACTTACGGCAGTGTCGCTGGAAATTGGGTCGACCAAATTTTGAAATGAGAGCGGTAATATGACCCATTTTCTATTAGCTTTCAACTGCTTTTTACAGAACTTAGCTAAAAATCTAGAAAAACAGTTTGTTGTGGCCAGTCCTAGACACGGATTTTCGGACCCTCTATTTAGCAAACTCGGAATTGCAGTGGAGTATGCTTTAAGCTGCAATTCAGTGTAATTAATGTAATGTAACAGTCTTAACGTTAGTCCATGTCTACTTACAAGTTCTAGTCCTTTCCGTTATTTATTTGTCCGTGTCTAACTAGACCTACAACTGTTCTGTCACTATCCTGTATAACGTCAATGATCTATTTGTTATTTATTTCATCTGTTCAATTCATAGTGTACTTACAAAGTGTTTGTTTGTTGTATAATAGTAATATAAGGTCAATTTAATTTTAGTAATCACGCGTGGTGCAAATTCAATGTTTTTTCGTTTGACAATTCGATCTGTTGTGTGTAAAGTACGTGTGTGTACAGTTTGTCAGGAGTGTCATTCATTTGTCACCCTGACGTTCTGAAATTGAGGACGAACCTAGTTTACCGACTGGTGGCAGTGCTGCCGAGTGATCGGTTTCTGTAACACAGTTATTAAGTAAATTAATCCTTGATGCCATCGACCAAAAGTTTGGGGTCACCCCTCAATATGATGTATCAGCCAAAAGTTTGGGGTCACTTTCGTAAAACATGGAAAAGTGATTTGGTGATATCTTCGTCATCTATAGTTCAATTTTGATTCTTTTTAGCTTATTTCAAAGATTATTAACTAAATTTACGTTTGATGTCTTTAACTTGACGTATTTAACGATTTTTGAATATAAAAATGTTATGTAAAGTTAACACATTTCACCACACTTCAAAAAATGAGGCAACTTTACGTTAAGTTTTAGTATAAAAATTTCAACAAATATGTGTGGTTCAATGTCTATGCAGTAAGTATCATTCATTTTGTTTCAAATAAGCCAAGAAGAATTAAAATTGAATGAAAGATGACAAAGATATCAACAAATCACTTTTTCATGTTTTACGATAGTTACCCCAAAACTTTTGGCCGATACATCATTTTGAGGGGTGACCCCAAACTTTTGGTCGATGACATCAAGGATTAATTTACTTAATACCTTTTTTTCTAGATTTTTTAGCTAAGTTCTGTAAAAAGCAGTTGAAAGCTAATAGAAACCGCTCTCATCTTAAAATTTGGTTGACCCAATTTCCAGCGACACTGCCGTAAGTTTATATTCATTTTTTAGAAAATTTGGCAACTTTGGGTTGAGCTTACATTCATATTTTTTTGAAAAAGTTTCTTTTAAATCATGTTCAAAGTTTCTTTGACTTATTATCTTTTGAATGAAACCTAGGGTTTTGAAATCGGACGCAAATTGGCGAAAGTAAGGTCCTTAAAAAATGACATGTTTTTGAGGGGGTGACCCCAAACTTTTGATCGGGAGTGTACATGTGCTCTCAAGCATTGATTCCGGTTTAGGTGTAAAGGTCCAAGAGATTCTAGAATAAGGTAATACCCTTAAATGTTCTATGTGGGTCCGAACAGTTCTGAAGATCAGTCCTTGAAATCCACAGGCACAAAAGTAAAACGTGTTTGCAGTAAACCGTCAGGATTGCCTAAACTCTTTGGATCTGTGGCATTACAGATCTACACGTGTACAATAGCCATTTCCCCTACACAGAGCGTCAAAGCGACCACTTTGACCTCACAAAACTACAAGGTACTACGACCACCACCATTCACAGCCATTTCTCCCGAACCCGTCCTGTATAAGGAAGTGAAACTCCAATCGAATCGGATTCCCTCACGCAAAATTCGTGGACCCAGAGGGTCTCCGATTCACATTCACATTCTCACATCGTCCCCACATCGGGGAGGTATTTTTTGGCGAAAGTGAAAACCCAACCCAGCCCCAACTGGTCGAAATGTTATAGAACAACAAGTTCTAGCCCCGGGACATAAAAGTCCCAAAACGCAAGTGTATGAGACGAGAGAGACCGCGAGATGTGGTGACCGTTCGCTCGTTCGTTTGTGCTCGTTGATCATCGCGACCTGGGTTGGTTTATCACTTTCTTCGTCGGTTTTCGTTGGGAAACTACTGTATGCGCTCTTAAAATACACAGATAACTGAAAAGAAGCAGTTCGTTTTAACGCATGGATCTCTGGGCTGATTTTACCGTCATTGCATAGGCTCTCAGGTAAGCTTATTAAGGATATTTGGCAGGTTTCAGTAACGTTTCAAGGTGTTTCAAGACATTTAAGGGCGTTTCAGAAGGTTCCGGAGGGGCAGTGATCCAAAATGTACTGTCAAAAACTGTAGTATGCATGATAATCGAGGGTGTATGGTCTTGACTATCATGCAACAAAAACATTCACGTATGAATGACCAGATGAAATATTCATGGGTGACTGTGACATTTTTTTAATCATGGCAAAAAATGTAGTGGCTTGGCAAATTGAGTGAACTAATGAAATCCCAGTGGTTCCGAAAACTGCAAACGGGACATGCGTATTACTTAGGAACCGGAAGTGTGAAGAAGCGGAGACAAAGATTTTCAGATTGTGCATTCCGAGGGTCATAATCACCAATGGAGCAGGGGACCAAAGGTCAGTGGTTCCCAACTGAATAGTTACGGAAAACGTCTAACAAATCAAAAAGTCTCATGCCATACGGATATTTTCGGACCTGGCTAATTGAGTTGATGTTAAAATCCGATATCCTAGGCCATTTTGGAATTAAATATGGCGCTTGGGGTTATGGGGACAATATAGGGACACTACTGAGGGTTTCCGCCATCCTAAAAAACGCCTTTGCAACGACTTTGAAATCAAATCCGCTGAAAATGCTCTGAAGCTTCTTGGAATGCCTCCGAAATCTACCTTAAACCCCCAGAAACTCCATGTAACGCACCTCAGACCTTCCGAAACCCCCCCAAAACACCATGTAACGCCTCCGTAACGTTTCTGAAACCCGCCGAAAATGTTCTGAAGCTTTTTGGAATGCCTCCAAAATCCCCCTAAAACCCCCAGAAACCCCATGGGTGATATGAAAGAATGACTGGCACTGGTTCTGTGATTAAAATACGAATGTCGTATGTT
This sequence comes from Aedes albopictus, assembly GCF_035046485.1. Classification (NCBI taxonomy): domain Eukaryota; kingdom Metazoa; phylum Arthropoda; class Insecta; order Diptera; family Culicidae; genus Aedes; species Aedes albopictus. Next base: position 98,363,064 of record NC_085136.1, read on the forward strand.
TTATTGTCTGATTGAATCGAGACCCATGGAGAACGCTGTTGGTCGATCGTCGACTTAGGGTGTTCAAATTATGCTTACTTACATATGCTTGCGTTTGCAACGAATGACAATTAATGCGACTCAATCAAACCAAGCAGTTGCTTTTAATAAGTTACAATGTTGCACAAATAACAATGCGGTATGGAAGTATTCATACTTCATATGTAACGCACCTCACACCCTCCGAAACCCCCAAAAACGCCATATAACGCCTCCGTAACGTTTCTGAAATCCGCCGAAAATGCTCTAAAGCTATTTGGAATGCCTCCAAAATCCCCCTAAAACCCCCAGAAACCCTATGTAACGCACTATGGCATACCAGTTTAGCAACCTATGCGCAGAGATGCGAAATAATCAAAATATCGATGGACAGAAATGCATTCTAAATAGATACCTGAACTGTAAGCGTAAGCGCTATTCCGAATTTCAACGTCTTGAAAAAAGACACGGACACCGTCTTTAGCCAGCGGCTGTACAGAATGAACGAAACTTAACACTAGACAACGGACACACGGATCATGCACCAGTGGATACGGAGAAGAAACTATTCTCGTGAAAAGTTTCATCGCCCGGAACTGGAATCGAACCCTCACCCCATAGCATGGTGCGATTAGAAGCTTGGTGACCCTAACCGCACGGCTATGAGGTCTTTTGGTATATATCTGGAGAAATAATAACACTGTGGTATGTCTGCTATATTATGAGACAAGATCTAGTGGCAATCTAGCATTTATGGAAGGAAACATATAGAACGACGTAGAGATTGATACGTAATAATTAAAAATTATCATCGTCGCTTACGTCACTTTGCAGAAGCAACCTTGCTATTTTGTGAAAACATAGGCGAGTTGCCTTGAGTCGTTGTCAACAGCGAGCGAAAAGTCTCTTTCCATCGCAGCATCAGTGCAACCGCCCATACGAATAGCACACGATTGGGTTCGACACCGATCAGCGATGTTGGTAATTACCTAAACAACCAAAAATCGCATAAGGGTGCACGCTGTACATCGTATAAAGTATTATTTTAAGTCACTATCGCATATATGTACGACTGAGGGACAATGTTCATCACAAATGATGTTATTTTTTGAACTTATTGCAATGTATCTGGTAAAATCATACAAGAGTGCTAGTTAACTTTTATCATGTATGACTAGATCGTAGTAGACGATATTCTGATGTTTTATTGGGATAAATTTTGATCATTCGCAAAAGCGTTCGAGCGAACTCGCAAAGTGTCAGTTGAATTTGCATAATTGCGTACTGCGATGGCCATACGACTTCGCTTGGTACTTTTCTTATTATGTCAGTTTATCTCGCTTTGGTGTACAAACTGAATCGCATAAAAGTAAAAATAACCTCGTTAAAATTTGCATACAAACTCGCATAAGCTAGAATCGTTAACGTTGCCATATTGCGATGTGATACGTGATAACAATAAAAGAGGTGCTCTTGGAGTGCCAAAAAGCTACAAGAAAGTCAGCAGTGGTGACAAAATAAGTTACAAAGTCATCATTTTTGTTTTGTTGACCTGATGATTAACAATTGGTTGTGCTAGCCCGAGAGTGGTAGCGATAGCTGCGCGGGAAATCACGCTTCGTCATTTTGAGCTCCAGATAGCCTAATGAACACGTACAATGCAAAGGAACCAAGTCATTCCAGCAAACACTGAGGTGAGTTAGAATGTCATGATAATTAGCCAGTGTGTTTCATAAGTAGTGTTTGATGTTAAGTGTGAAGTGTGGCTCGATATTCCAAAGGCTATTAGTTCAATACTGAGGTGATAAGAATTGTATTTTTTTTTAATATTATTAAGTCGCATAAGATGCTATATTACGTCGCAATAGTGCACACCGTGCATCGCATAAGATATCGCTTCGTGTCATATAGCGTTATCAATCTTCCGTCAATGCACGTATAGCGCCTTCACTTTTGTACGCATAAGGCTCTTTTACTGCATCTTATGCGATGTAACTTTATCGTATAAAAGTACGTATAACATGAACATAAACTTCATTATACGTGCAAATTGGTTGTCTGAGTATCTTTCGCCGCATAGCGGACGCCGTACTTTTCATCGCTAAATATGCTCATCACGAGACATGGTTGGCTTGGTATGCGTGCACGTTTGTGTCGGTATATTCGAATGCTTTATATCTGTGTGCACCGCAAGTGTTCGGCCCGAACCGTGTAGACCTATCCAATCCATTCGGTATGACCGAGCCGACCAAACGAGCGCGCTGCGACACAAGCAGATGGTCACACAGTCGTTTGCGCTTTCATTATGTTTTTCTTCCCATATATTTGCTCCTGCTCATCCATGATCAGAGCACGGCATAATCGCGCGTGATTAAAATAAACATAATGAGTTTTGATGAGCAAGTACTCGGTGAAATATAGCAACATTGTGCAGAAGAACAGCAGTGAATATGTCATTGGAAAAAATCTTGCTGAAATCAATCTGGGAAATCCTTTTAAATTCTTCTTTTCATAAAATACCGGAGAAAATAATTTATAAAGCTTGAGAGAATCCTTAAAGAAATTTCTCTTTCTAAAGAAGTACATGGAGAGACATACAGTCTAAAAGAATTCTGTTCAGTAACCAATTCTGATTTAACCAAGACATCCCTAAAAATAAATAAGGAGCAAAAAAACAAAACAACGATTGAAAATTAAAAATTAGACACACTATAAAAAATCAACTATTTTATAAATGTTGCTTGAAAGCCATTTTTGTATTGAACATGGAGTTATGAGCTGCTATTTTTCAACATATTTTTCTCTTCCAATATTTTGGAATTTATAAAGGGCAGGGAAGCTTTGAGCAATTTTTTACATAAGGACTGTATCGGAAATTTACTATAAACATTCAAAATGCTCTATCTTGAAGCACGGTTGGTCTTTTTATTTCGGTTCTTCTATGAAATCTTCACAATATAGTTAAGTTTGGAACAGCTTGAAGAAATTTGGAAAATGTTTAGTATTATTGAAAATATGGTTCTATGCGTATAGTACACAAAATAACAATCTATACAAACTGCATTTTTTAAAATTTTTTTTAACGTTTCAATAATTTGTAGCGAAAAAAATTTAAACAGAGAAAAATCAGGAAAATAATGATTATTTCTAGCAGTTAAGTACATATTATATATCACTCAATACCGACTTTGAAAATTCTTATTTTGCATAGAAAAACCTCCAACATTAAGAATATGGTCTATCCCAAAAAAACACCTACTTTTTGGTCAAAATTTGACGTTCTGTTTTATTTATCTTCAGAGGTTATAAAACTCCGTTCTCTGATAAAACTACCTCTTCAATAGATTTAAATACATACCCAATCGAAAAAAAAAAATCAAATTTTCAACTTTATGTATTTTTTATTTGCGTAATCGTTCTTTGAAGACGCATAAAAAAAAGAGATCCACGAAAAATGGCCTTTTTTCATTTTTAAGAATTTCCCTAAACTTTCCTATATCATGAGCATTCTGGAAAAGAATATATTTGCGCAAAAAAAAGGGAAAAAATTGAATATTGTTCCACAGTTTTCGCAATTTTAAATTTTTAGGAGGTGTCCAAAATTTTAAAAACATATGTGCAATCTTTGAGATAAAAGTCCAAGTTGAATGATTATTATTTGAAAATCAGAACTGCCATTCTTTATTTAAGAGATTTATAGAGTATCTTCAAAAATAAAGTTATGTTTATTTCGAACAGATTATTTTTCAGGCAATTGTGAACGTTTACAGTTAATTTCCGATACAGTCCTTACATGTCTGGAAAAAAAAAATGGTTCGAAGTTTTTAATACGTTTCGTGTTATTAACTCCTTATGGTCATTTTGCTAGATATTCCGAACCCTCGGCGTGGCATCTAGTTCATACAAAAATTGAAATATGCATGAACCATGTCGTTGACTCACCCCTCCGCCCTCCAACAGAGACCAGGGTTTTTATGGTTGCCCGTTAAACAACTAAAGTAAAAACACTAGACTTCACCCCCCCCCCCCCCCCCCCCCCCCCTAAAATTCTGCTCTAATCTTCGCCATTTCATACATAAAATACTAGTATTTGTATGGAGGGGGCGAAGACTAGAGCAGTGGCGAAGTCTAGTGCTTTTACCCTATTATTCCGAATAAAAAAAAACCGCTCAGCTAAACTTTAAACTTAAACTTAAAAGTTTTAAAGGTAATGTTTGACTAATTGCATGCAATAACTTCATAGACTAAATTAACCCTCTAATACCCAAATTTTTGATTTTGATCTAAATATCATTTTTCGTCATCTAAAATCGATTTAAACATGTTTTGGAAGCTGATTCTTTTTAATTCTCGATTTCGTGAATTTCAGTTTTTGATTTTTCTAATTTTTATTTTTGAACATCCCCACACTTTTATATTTTTCCTGGAAGTCAATTTGGGGAACGGATTTTTTGAGATGAAAACATTTTGAGATTTTATGACTATTATTGAAATATAATTATTTAAAAAAAATTTCACAGAAAATTTTATTTTCCGTGTAATTTTAAGGAAAATAATTTTAGAGTGTATTCAATTCCCTTAAACTATTGAACAAGGATAGAATGATTTGGGAAAAATTTAAAATATGTTAATTGTAGCGATTCAATACAAAATAAACAATGACTTCTAAAAGGTGACTAAAACATCAATTTTTCAACGATTTTTAAAAAATGTAAATACGCTTTAAAATACACCAAAAACCATTTTGAGATATACAAAACAGTCCTAAATATCAGCCAAAAATATAAAAAATTTGATATTCCACGAAACAAAAATTACAAAAATGCTCAAACTATACCCCGTCTAAAGGCGGGATTGGGTATTAGAGGGTTAAAATAAAAAAATGCTCGTCCTTACTAGTCTTTCTTTTCTTAATGTTATTATTTTTCATTGAGGGTACTCACTAAACACACTAAACACACGTAAGCCATGAATTTCTGCTTATCTGAAATGTTTCATGATTTTGCGAATGAAAGAATCAAAGATTGCCTTGGTGATCGCAACGTTGAATCAGTTTAATCAGTTTACGCTGTTAAGGCGAAACTGGAAGCATTTTCTCATTTTTTCGGTTTTTGATTTTTTATTAAATAACGAAGCAATGTTTTCAAAATCGGTTTTCGTACACATGTAGAGTATGGATCAAGGTATCTTCTAATTTTTTTTTTTTTGAGGTGGAAAATCACTTTTTGTGAAATTTTGTTCAAAAATGGTTTTTGCAAAAACGAAAAACATTTTCCACTACAAAAAAAAATCAAAAGATACCTTGATCCATTCTCTACATGTGCACGAAAACCGAGTTTGAAAATATTGCTTCGTTATTTAATGAAAAATCAAAAACCAAGAAGTGAGGAAATGCTTCCAGTTTCGCCTTAAGTGAATCCCCCTATTGTTTCTTTTGCAAAACTGGAGTGAAGTGTTTTTGTTTTTTTTTTCTTAATTTTTAATCCCAAGCAAAACGAGTTCTGCTTATCAACTCTTAAGGTGAAGATATGACGAAGCCACACATTGAATTTTAAAAAGCACAAATCTAAAGAACCGAATGTCGTTTTGCGCTGAAAAGTTGATCGATTGGTCTACACCAGCAGGGACCAATCGATCAACTTTTCAGCGCAAACCGACATTCGGTTCTTTAGGTTTGTGCTCTTGAAAATTCAAGGTGTGGCTTCGTTATATCTTCACCTTAAAATGATAATATTTTTTTTTGTAAAAAAAATTGAACTGAAATAAAACAAAAAAAAAATCACATAATATGGCAAGAAGATTTAGAAAATTTCTTCTGGGTTATTATGGAAACCCTTACTATATATAATATTGAAGGGTTTTCCAAAGCAGTTCACTTTGAAAACACTCTAGAAATAAGGAAGAAAAATAACTCTCTTTAGATTTCGGGGTCATACATGTTGAGGTGCGTGAGAAAAAGGAAAAGTTTGAACTTTTGTAAAAGTACGTAACGATGTTTTTCATACTGTACTGAAAAGCTTTCTGAATGACAACGTTGCATTTGGCGATTTTCCACGGAGTTTTCTGGAGAATTGGTGAGATCGTTTCAGGCTTCATATTATTTTCTTTTCTTTCCTCTTCTTTCGGAACTTCTTGAGGAACTTGCTTTTGTTACGTCACAGCTCCTCAACTTTTAAAAATCAGTGTCTTGTTTCATTTCAGAGAGCGAGTAAAGGCGCTTAAACCTAGGCACAAGGGCCAGGACACGGACCAAATACCTGTGTTCCATCCCAGGATTCCAAGGACTAAGGGGTGATATTAACCTTCTTAGCAACGTCACCCCCATCGATTTTTCACGTAGTTAGCTTTCTCTATAAATCTGAGCGATTGGTACGAGATGTCCCTGCCTTAATGGTTTTATTGTAGAATCAACAACGCTGCACAGTAGGCCTGGCCGCTTTAATGCTTGTAATGCATTCTTGATGTACTGCAAGCATTAATAATGACAAGAAAAATGGTAGAAGTAGTCGATTCTATCATTTTCCAGGAATCTTTCAATGAATGGCTGTGTATGTGTAGACTAGACTAGACTAGACTAGTACGTAACGATGTTTTTCATAGTCTCGTATGCATGACGCATAGTAAAATATTTGATGTGTAAAGTCAGCTGGAAAAGCATGGAAAATAGTACTAATTACCAAAGTCATACCAATTTCTGTAAACGTGTTTTCTTTAAAGAGGTTTTCCGTGACTTTGATTACAGTCCAACGGCTCAACTGAAAGCGCAAACTCAAAACAAAACCGTTACTAGAGGATCTTGAGGTGTCTTTGAACAATCAGAATATTGAAATATGTATATGCAATTCAGTATCATAATTTTAATTTTATATAATTCATTTTGCCACCATAATAGCCATTTTTTCTGAACTGGCTCATTATGCAACTAAAATGAGTTGCATAAAAAAATAGTTGCATGATGTTCATAATGCAACTCAAATAGGTTATATAATGAAAAAAAAACATTGCATAAAATTTTGCATGGAACCCGTTGCAAAGCCTGATTTTTTCAGCACTCTTCGTATGTACGACTCGTGCTGAAAAAATCAACTTTTTGCAACTCGTCACATAAATGACTATTTTATTTTCCAAACAGGGACATATTTTTTTAATTCCCTTTTCATCCAAAAAATGTATGAAAAAAACCATAACACTGATACGATCTTTTTTTTTTAATGTTGATCGTTGAAGGACACGGCATAGCGAACACTCATAATAAATTGGTTGAAATCGGTTGAGATCTGTTTCCGCAATCGTAGTCACTGCATCGACTTTTTTTTGTAAAAAACATGATTCCGAGATACAATTCCAAGTTTTCACTGCGCGTGAGGCGAGGAGCAAGGCGCTAAACGCTATATCTTTGCTTCTACCACTTGGATTTCCATAAAAAATCGACACATCATTCTTTAGAACCCATGCTTTAAGATAAGAGAATAAAAAAAATCGATTTTGTGCTCAATCCAGGCCCGTGCACAGAAGTGGCGCCAAGGGAAAGGTTTTTCCCAATTTCAATGGGGAGGGGGGGGGGATTTAACAACCAACCCCTCACCCCCTCCACCTTAGGCACGGGGGCTCGACCTCACCATACATTACCCCTTAAAAACAGAATTCAAGAAATATCTCTGGAAAACTTTCGAAGAAATTACACTCCCGTGCAAAAGTTTGGGGTCACCTCCTCAAAAACATGGAAATGTTTTTCGGTCATATCTTAGTCATCTTTCATTTAATCCACTCGTTCTTAGACTCTTTCGAAAGACAAAGAGTTAGATTTGATTCGTAGGTACTTTTTACAAATTTCATGTGAAATTTTTAGTATGAAAAGTTTACTTAAACTTACATGTTTTTCCTAAATCTGTACGAAATATTGTTTTCCGTGTAGTTCAAAATTGGGTCGACCAAATTTCAAAATTAAAGTTGCATTAGAACCCTATTTCTATCCTCTTTGAGAGCCATTCATTAGATTTTAGCGGAAAAATTCATAACATAATTTAAATGATCGAGTTAGGTTTACAAGTCACCGTGCAAAAGTTTGGGGTCACCCATTAGTATGCTGCATCGTGCAAAAGTTTGGGGTCACCTTCCAAATGAAGTCTGAGTCGGATTTTTATTCAAATCGTCATTGTTTTTGGTGCAACTCCAATTCCTTCTTTGATATTTGAATGGCAAGACACAAAAATGGTTATGAAATGTTCATAAACTAAGTTCTAGACTAATTTAAGGTAGAAACGGTATATAAAATCCATATTAAATCAGCTAAGTTCGTTATATAAAGTGCGAAAGAGGATAGAAGTGAGATAAAAATGACTAATTCGTGAACTCTACCCTATATAACAGTAAGTGTTAAAACCACAAATATACCATTACCCCAAAATCCATAACAACGAATGACATTTCTCGGAATGTACTATTACATTCGAGATTTTGGGTTTTGGTGCAAAGCAAAGGGATAATTTTTTGATATGGCATATTTATTAAAATAAAATATGTAACATTGCTGAAACTTATGGATTTTAGGGTAATGGTATGTTTGTGGTTATAACACTTACAGTTATATAGGGTAGAATTCACGAATTAGTCATTTTTATCTCACATCCATCCTCTTTTGCACTTTATATAACGAACTTAGCTGGTTTAGTATGGATTTTATATACCGTTTTCTACCTTAAATTAGTCTAGAACTTAGTTTATGAACATTTCATAACCATTTTTGTGTCTTGCCATTCAAATATCAAAGAAGGAATCGGAGTTGCATCAAAAACAATGACGATTTGAATAAAAATCCGACTCAGACTTCATTTGGAAGGTGACCCCAAACTTTTGCACGATGCAGCATACTAAGGGGTGACCCCAAACTTTTGCACGGTGACTTGTACACCTAACTCGATCATTTAAATTATGTTATGAATTTTTTCGCTAAAATCTAATGAATGGCTCTCAAAGAGGATAGAAATAGGGTTCTAATGCAACTTTAATTTTGAAATTTGGTCGACCCAATTTTGAACTACACGGAAAACAATATTTCGTACAGATTTAGGAAAAACATGTAAGTTTAGGTAAACTTTTCATACTAAAAATTTCATATGAAATTTGTGAAAAGTACCTACGAATCAAATCTAACTCTTTATCTTTCGAAAGAGTATAAGAACGAGTGGATTAAATGAAAGATGACTGAGATATGACCGAAAAACATTTCCATGTTTTCGAGGGGGTGACCCCAAACTTTTGCACGGGAGTGTAGTTCATTAATTTTGGTAACGAACTAACATATTTGTTATGCTGTATCCTGGTTCTCTATCGGTCGCAAACTCCATTCGCTCCTTACTCATCCGAACTTGTCCCGTGCCGCGCGCGCAAAGGAAATCGAAATCTCTTCAGTTAAATTTGTTTCCTCTTGCTGTTGGTGGTGACCCTTTCGTCCATCGTCCGTCGACGTCCTCATCTTCATCGTCGTCATCATCGTTGTGTCTGGGGGTCCTCGGGCCATCACCGACCATCGCGTCGCGTCGCCTTCGCCGCGTGTGGACTTTCATTAGCAACCAATAAACTTTTATGCCGCTCTGCATCTTCCGCCGACGATCAGCCCCGTCCGAGAAAGGAATAATTAAGCATTAAGCGGGATGCGGTTTGGTTGCGATTGCACTGCGCTGCGCCTCGGTGACCGTGGTTGTGGAGTACCCGCGCGCGCGAAGTGGTAGTTATGGTTGTTGTGGCGTATTTACCGGAGTTGTTCCTCGTTGATTGGCACCTTGGGCGGCTGGCTCGATAGGGTTTGCCCAAGAATTCGGGGCTTGGTCATAATTTGCGCGATGTGAGGGTAGGACTTCACCGACAATGGATACAAAGTTTGTTTTTGCTTGTTGTTTTTAATCGCTGATGAATTATTTCACCGAAAATCGTGATGCAGTCGTTAATTGCGGGCAGTCACGCAATCTCTTGGAAATATTTTTTAAGGTATCGAAGACTATACCTAGAGTATCTGTGTTAATTGTTATTCATTAGGTAAAGCGTGAATTTTTCATGTTTGAAATGGGTTATTATTTTAGTTGTAGATTTTTGTGTACGATTTAATTGAACGTATTAAAAAGTATTCTACGTTCGAAAATTCATTCAAAATATTTACCATTGTTTTCACATCGAAAATTACCTGGAACGAAACAAAAAAAAAACAATAATAATTAATCAGTAATGGTAATCTATTTTTCTTCACAAATATTCAATTAGGCTGAAATCTGTCCCAAAATATGTATCATAAAAAAAACTTTATGTGGAATTCATCCAGAAATTTGTGTTGGAATCTCTAGA